>NW_015505559.1:288703-314740 GCF_001515645.1 Sinocyclocheilus grahami | reverse complement strand
CCATAGCTTCATGTTTTATTTCTCTTCTCTTCTCTTTACTGCCTAAGCTTTAATCCTGTTCCTATACCAACTGTATGCATGCGTGTGTATGTGTATGTTAGACTAGTTTAAGTGTTTATGTAGTTAATAAAGTCTTGTATCACACCTGAGGTTGGTCACTGTTTGCTCATAATCGCAGTCCCTAATCATGCAGATTTACGCTACAAGCTCTGTGTAGAGTTGTACAGTAAGAAAGTTATTTCCCTTAACCAGGAAATTAACGTTCTTAGAATTGACAGACAGTTGACCCTGAGAGGTCAAGTAAATACTTACAGCGGATCTAAATATTTATAATTAATTATAACTAGTTATGATTAATTATGCATATTCCCCCTTTGAGCTGATTCGCTACAAAAGTTTGGGATCAGAACATTTTTTTTAATGTTTTAAAATACAGGAAAACATTTTATATAATGAAATATTATTATGATGTAAAATAACGTTTTTCTATGTTAATATACATTCAAATCTAATTTATTCCTGTGATGCAAAGCTGAATTTTCAGCATCATGGCAGTATATATATATATATATATATATATATATATGTACATACACATAATTATAGCAATTATGTAGCAGCACTCAAATGTGTATAGCCATACCGAGCAGCACAGTCATATGCTAGAACATCTGTCTCGGCCAGCAGGTCTCCATCAGTCTCATGGTCTCCTCCATCTGGCCCCAGCTCAAACAGCTGCAAACAAAATCACAGCTCTCAATCACAAACCAAAAATCATCAAACTCGTGAGAATGAAGTGGGCTGAGGGTCAAACCTAAGAAGATACTTAGATAGCACCTGACCTTGATTTTTGCAGTGTACTCCCCTCGGCCACCAAAAAGACCCAAACCCCCTAACAAGATGTCAGCATCGGCGCAGAAGCGAACGGCCTCCACTGAGTGGGCAGAGTAACCCCAGCCTCCTCCGTGACCTAGAGAAAACATTGAGCAAAAAACAACACATCAATCAAATGCAACCTGACTAAAAATTGTAATAAAATTAGCAAACTTTTATTGCTGAAGGTTGCCGAGTGGTTCTATTTTCGATCTTAATGGATGTTCTAATACTAGACATCCTGACGTTACCGATTCACATAACTTTTGAATATCTGATGATCACATACTGGATGTATCGCTTATGTTGCTGGAAGTTGCTATTTGTGAATGTGCCTTAACAGTCTAAAACGGTATTTGGTGATGTAACAGCTGTATGATTTTTCATGAACTCACTCTCGAAGCGGTTGACCACGCTGTAGTCCTCTTTAGAGTAGACCTTCATCACAGCCTGAGTCTCTTCCTCAGCACTGGCCACACCCATCTTCAGCTCCTGCATCACAGCCAGTGTGTCCAGACAACCTGCACACACAACCAAACAGAAGAACTCACACACTTCAACTTAAGACTCCAATGAGAGGGGTTTTTTATAATTTTTTTTTTTTTCCCTCCGAGGTCCACTTATAAATGTTCATTTAAGTTTTTTGCATCAAAACATTTTAGTCATAATATAGTTTATTCTGATAATTTTCCACTTCCGCCATTACCTTTAGAATTAAAAGGTTAAAGTTAAAATCTATTGCTATTTTGCCTCCACAAACAACAGTTTGTGCTGTTCTATAGTTTATAAGTATAATATGTTTTTTTTTAACTGCTCAATCCTCCAATAATAGCCTTTTTACAACACAAGATCTTGTTGGAAATAAACTTTGCGTCACTGTCAACAAAAGATAAAAAATACTTTTTGCTGCTCATTATAATTAAAATAATTAAAAATGTATTATAAATTCATTATAATAATCGGAATAATTAAATATTATAATAATTTATTAATTATAATAATTAAGCTCATTATAATAATTTAAACTTATGCCACTCATTTGTAACAGTTATGGGCTGGAATACACCACAGAACTTTTAAGATCTGAACAGACCTTGTTGGTAGAAGATGCATGACACATCAAAACAGTATGTGCTCTAAAATCAGCTGAAGATATCAAACATTTGATCTCTGACTGGATAGAGTCATAGTCTGAGGCTAAAAAGAAAAGACTACATGGTTTTCTGTGATCTGGCAACTTCAACTGAGCAAAATCTGCCGACTGACTGAAGAATCTGCAGAGCAGTAGGTGCTACACACAGTCCGAAAAAGTAATGGTTTGCCTGATTTTACTCTTTTCAATTGCTTTTCTGTTCAGTATTAGAATAATAGCATATATCCTACTACTTCTGAATTACTTTCACCATGACTGGATGAGCCAGGTTTCTGAACAGTTAACAGGCATGGCTGACGTGTAAATGTAGGTTATCACATGCTCAAGTATATTAACCTCTCTGTAAGCTACAAAAATGAGAAGGAGCTGTTTTTGTAGCTTTGTCAGTTTTAATAAATTCTCTTTTTTAACTGGAGAAGAAGTTCTGAAAGTTACAGTGTGTTTTCACAGTAAAATGATCTCTCATTCTCAATAGATAAAGGAAAATTTGATCTGACAGACACATAGCTCTATCCTACTACTTCTGAATTACTTTCACCATGACTGGATGAGCCAGGTTTTTGAACAGTTAACAGGCATGGCTGACGTGTAAATGTAGGTTATCACATGCTCAAGTATATTAATCTCTCAGTAAGCTACAAAAATGAGAAGGAGCTGTTTTTGCAGCTTTGCCAGTTTTAATAAATTCTCTTTTTTAACTGGAGAAGAAGTTCTGAAAGTTACAGTGTGTTTTCACAGTAAAATTATCTCTCATTCTCAATAGATAAAGGAAAATTTGATCTGACAGACACATAGCTCAAAGACTGTCCTCTTTCTTAGACAATGCCAGTCAACCAGCTCCATTTCCTCTCTGTCCAGCTGATCTCAATCAGAAACAGCTAGCAAGCTTTGAATGCTCTGCCATCATGTGACTTCATTCCTGACAGGTTTTGAGATCCTGCTTGACAAGAGAGTGCTGTGAACTGCACATTAAACAGCAGTAAAGCTGAGGTAGAGTGAGCTGCAGTGACACTCTGTTGTCGTACCCAGGATGTGCAGCGCTCCGTGGGAACGGGTGGTGGTGGTGTGGGAGCCTGAGGGCAGAGCCAGCTCAGGACTCAGGATGCTGCAGAGGGCCTGGATGTCCGAGGCAGTGGGCACACGGGCGTCTGCTATCACCGCGTTATAGCAGCACATTTCACGTGTGGAAGGCAGAAACCTGGAAGAACAGCGAGACGGCTTGAAGTGAGAAGACATAGCTTGGGACAAGAGTTAATGCAGCACGTCATTCATTTTTTACCAATATTTATTCATTATGATTTTTCGTCCACTGAAACCCTGAGAAACTGTGTACAGTGTTTTTTTTAGGTGACATGATCGTAATGGTATTTTGGCATTATTATGAGTCAGCTGACTCCAGATGTGCCTCACCTCCAGATGACATCATAGACGGGGTCCAAACAGAGGCCGAAACCCTGGAGATCCTCCTGCTCTGAGTCATTGAAGGTGCGGCAGCTCCCGTCCAGTTTGTTGATCAGTAGACATTTGAAGGGAGGAGGCTCAGATACCGATGTTGGAACCAAACCTAGAGAGACCAGAATGGGAGGGAACAGTCAAAGGCTTTAACAGGAGACACAACGCAAAGGCATTTTAAACCACACCAGTGAGTCAAACAAGAGAGCGTACCGATGATGTGCTTGCTGGCAAAAATCTCGGAGGTGGCCAGGATGTGGGAGTTGATTAGTGCCTCGTCGATTCTAAGGAAGGTTTGATCACCGCTGGCCCCGATCCATGTGGCTTTTCGGCCGTACTTGGCGCCAATGTTGGGCATCGGAGAGGGCTTGGCGTTCCAGTAGGGCATGTCTAGGATGGGCCGTCCTAACTGCCCTTTCTGTTGAGACAACATGAGATATATCTTCAGGTTCTTAACCAACAGACAATCAGGCCAAAAATGGATGGATGGAGAGAACAAGTTCTGCTTCAGGAGGAAAAAGATAACTTACAGAGAAACTCCCGAACGTAAAGACCTGTCCATCCATGAGAAGCACTGCAGTGTGGTTACTGCCTGCCGTCACCTGAGTACTGGGGCCGGGCAGAGCTTGCACCAGAGTGGGAGACCCCCTGTGTGTTTGGATAAAAATCAAAGGAGCCATGTTTTTTTTTTTTTTTTAAGTTTATTTCATTGTTTTTTTTTATTTTGTTGAAGTTTGTTTGCTATCAATATTAATTTTAGAACATTAAATATTTTAATTAATTAATTAAAATAAATAAAAAACTCATAAAATGGCACATAAATAAAAATAAACAATTAAAATAAATAACTTTCAAATCAAATAATCATTTAAAATGAATTAATGAATAATTATTTATATTCAATATAAAATAAATAAAATACATAAATGTATATTAATACATAAAATAAATTATATTAAAATATAGTAAATAAATAAACAATTAAAAAAACAATTAAACTATTAAACAAGTAATAAATTCAATTCAAATAAATAACTAAAATACATTTAAAATCAATTAATAATTTTTACAAATATAAAATATTTAAAATAGTTATATAAATAAAATATATACATACAAAATAAAACAATTAATCATTAAAATTAAAATACTAAAATAAATATCTAAATGTTAAATAAATTATTTAAAATAAATATATATTTAGAAATGTAGAAATTTTACAATAAATAATTATATTAATAAAATACAAAAATACATCAAATTAACAATTAAATTACTTAAATACAAAAAATAATACAATTAAAATATATTAAGCCCCTCATTAAACCCTCATTACCTAGAATTAACATCTCCATGCCCAAGTTGTCCATGCTGTCCATAACCAAAGGTGTAAACATCTCCATTCTCCATTAACACCACTGCCAAAAAAACAGGTTTACCATTACAAATGGACATATGACTTCAATTCAGACTTCGCATATCAAAAAACAGGAAAATCAAATATTGACTCAAAGTAATGATGGGGAAAATGAACAATGGCCTCCTGTCACATTATCAAGGTCAGATGTGATCTTCACTCACCGGAGTGGTGGAAACCGCAGCTGACCTGCACGGCTCGCAGCTCACAGTCGAAGCGTACGGCCCCGGGAGGATATGTAGTGATCTTACTGGCATCTTTGTCCCCGCGTTCACTGCTGCCATCTGTAACACAGAACAGAGCGTGAGCCTGTTGGACGGACGGTAAAGAGCAGACGAGGACGGCGAGAGATGAGATGGAGCCAGTGAAGCCGGGGGCTGTTAACGACCTGGGAAGAGAAACGATCTGGTGCCTCAGAGGAAAGGAGAAAAACAGAGCACGAATGAAATATTGGCATGCGTGGACAGAGGCAGAACAGAGCAAAGCAGAGAAGATAAACTGAGTGGGAAGTTGTGATTGTATACAACCTTAAAACACTCTCTATCAAGGGTTAATAAAAGATTAGGCATTGATCTGTGGCACAAATCCGATGAGGGAACAGAGCAAAAGAGGGCTCCTTTCGATCCACACGGATTAAAATAGTGTAGATCAGGAAATGTGTCACGAGTGCAGATCTGTGTCCCAATGAATGTCTGCATGCAAAAATATACACATATAATATATTTTATGGAACAGAGCATAGTGTTACATCTAAACCAGGGTTTCAAATTCAGGATTCAGAGCAAAAATGCCACTAAAAGTGACAAAAATGCCACACAAATAATAATTATAGATTTGATAGAACATTATGAAATATATCTAGTGATGGGTTTAGGGACATTTTATCATTGTTAGATGATATTTCACATTAACGGACTGTGTATTTTGATATGGTATGAAGAAAACCACGTCCTCAAAAACATATAAAATGCCCTTACAATAATGTTTAATTATAGAAGAAGAAAAAAACGGTATAGGAATAGAAATTCCCAAATATGGAATTTCTGTTTTGTGTCATTCCAAAACCTATTTGCTGTTATTTTAGTGGTTATTCGTTGATAATTCACTAATATTGACTGCCAACTGATAATATTCAGTGTTAATTATAATGATAACATCCCCCTTCGTCGAAGCTCTGAAATCTTATTTGCGTAAACTCAAAACCCACACTGGTACTTACAGGTGTCATAACTGTTTGTGACATTATGGGAATTATACTGAATGGATTATGATATTCAACAGCTATGATGGGATATTTTTTTGTCATTTCTGGAGCTTGATGACTTTATTCATCTGTACCGCACATTAAACTATGGAACGGCTTCAGAACACTTGGAATGTAGTGTACGAAAACTTTATGGTTCTTTATGTTTTTGTGCCTTTCTTGGGGCTTAACAATAATACAGAATAGTATATGCTGAATATCGGATTTGGATCGGTCTTGTCTAACCGATACCCGATACGGCAGAAAATTGCAGTATCGGATCGGTGTGTCCCTAAAAATAAAACATGGTATATAACACATGGTATATTATGAGAACACAAGCGAGAAGGGAACATCCACAAGCAACCCACTCCCAGAGGAAAAAAGCACATGTGAGGTAGAATGTAATTCTGGCAGTCTGGATGATCAGTCCTTTTTGGAGTATTATTAAACCCAGAGGAACATTTTATGGAAAATGTATGATGTGCTCATAATCAAGTTTGTATATAACAGAGTGAATTTGAAAATGGTTTATGATTAGATGTTTCTGGGGGGGAGGGGGTGGAAACAACAAGTAATGTATGCAGTGGCCTGTCTACTACATTATTGTCAAATTATCGAGCAAAAAAAGTTTCTGACGTTAAAAAAATGATAATATTAGAGCTGGATGATATACCTAAAAACGTATATAATATAATTTACTATTTAATTTGTAATTTATATAATGTATAAATATATATAATTTATATACATTTATTTATATTTAATATAAATAAATACAAATAAAATAACATTTGATTTTATGAAATAAATATAAAATTAAATATCTAATAAAGTATCAAATAAAAAATAATTATATTAATATTATATTAATAATTAAAAATATAATTCTTTTTTTTTAAAGAAATTAATATCCTTCAGTATGATTTCTGAAGGATCATGTGACACTGAAGACTGGAGCAATGAAGCTGAAAATTCTGCCTTGATCACAGGAATAAATTACATTTTAAAATATATTCAAAATAGAAAACAGTTATTTTTAAATGTTAATAACATTTTACAATATTACACTTTTAACTGCATTTTTGATTTATTAAATGCAGCCTTGGTGAGCATAAGAGACTTCTTTTAAATACTGACCCTAAACTTTTGAATGGTAGTGTATAAAATTGCATATATCGCACAGCTCTGGCTTTACATAGTAAAGATTGCATTTTTTTTTTTAAACTGCATCATAGTGGAGTGGAGTAGTATGATTGTGCTTCAAACGTGTGGGGTGTCTGGGTTTATTCTGGGGTCTGGTCATGTAGACGTCATACCTCGGCCCTCTTCCAGCCGGTGCCGGCGGTTGATGCGCTGTCTCTTCTCCTCCTGTCGAATCTGGGTGTGCTCCTCTATATTGACGCCTGGGGGAGGAGGGACAGGCACAGCTAAAATAACAGAGGTCCAGCACAGGTGGGGCCAAAGGAGGAGACAAATGAGAAACAACACAGGCGGGTGAATGATGAGCATGAGACGCAATGCAAGACAGTGAGAGACAAGAGCAGAGAGATGATCCCAACAAAACACAAACACAGTGCTGCTTCACTAGGCCATTATAGAGACAACACTGCCAAAGCAGCCAGTGACCGATGATCTGCATTAGGACGGGGCAGTATAACTGTTCACCACATGATGGTAGAAATCGGCCAAGTTCGTTTTTATGAATGCTGCAATGCATATTTTTTTATAAGTGCTCAATAGCCAATGTGTAAAACTGATTTTTTTCCTTTCCTCTTGGCATATAAATGAATTAATTAATACAATTATTATTATTATAAACTATTTTTCCTCATGGTTATTAAATTATATTTTACTTATTTTCTATATATTTTATGAATATTGCAATTGTTGGATTTTCGTTCTGTCCTTCCGTGAGCTGAATATTTCATGCATGCAGACCGTATGGCTGAACATATGACATTAACGTGGCCCGCAGACAGGAAAGGGATGTGATTTGATGGCTATGAAACTGTACTGAATGTGATTGGATGACACCACAGTACCTAACAGCAGGTCCAGCGGTATCATTTCCTTCACAGCATCAAAGATTCCTCTCTGTCTGGCCTCCTGACCATCCAGCTCTCTGGCACAAGCCTTACAGCAGCCACATGACGAACAGCCCGACTCACCAGAGCCGCAGCCACAAATCCTGCAGAGGACAGACACAAATAAACCAATAAGGGCTATCACTGATGCAATGAACTGCAGAAGCACCTCTTTTAATCGATATACAGAATAATAAATATCAGAGGTAGAAAGTAACAAATTATAACAACTCCCATTACAATAAAAAGTAAATTTAAAAAAAAAAATCTACTTTTTATAATTAAGTAGAAGGATAATTTTTAGTAGAATTAAATTGTGGTATGTTCACAAAAAAGACATAACATCCCTAAATAAATGTTCTAAACCTATGCAATGAAACATAACATTTAGCGAAATTTGCAAGAAACAAAATTGTCTAAAAGTTAAATATGGTTGTGCCACCTCAGTTTTTATTTACACAATTTGGTAGATCTGTTTTTTGAAAATCAGCCTCTCATCAGTCTAAACAGGGTTTTTAAGAAGTGAAGCACAGTGCCTTTTTAGGGTTTAAAGGAATAGTATTTTTTTTCTACATTAAAACCGATTTGGAGAAATTTAGCATTACATCACTCGCTCAACAATGGATCTTCTGCAGTGAATGGGTGCCGTCAGAATGAGTAATAATCCAAGTCCATCAATAAGTCCATCAATTAATGTCTTGAAAGCGAAAAGCTACACGTTTATAATAAACAAATCCATCATTAAGATGTTTGTCGACACCCATTCACTGCAGAGGATCCACTGGTAAGCAACTAATGAAGTGCTAAATTTCTCCTAATCTGTTCCAATGAAGAAATGAACTAATTTACATCTCGGATTGCCTGGGGGTGAGTACATTTCAGAAAATGTCAATTTTTGGGTGAAATATTACTTTAAATAATGAGCTAATGCCTTTTCAATTCAATGAACACCTGGTAGTTTACTTCTTTTTACTTTCAGTACTTTGACATGTATTCAAGTGAATTATTTCAAGTTGAAATACTTTTACCCAAGTTAAAATTTTGGTAAATATTTGGAACTGACATATGCAGACTCAAAAATGTCACCGAGATTGGCCCTAAAGCTCAACATACATGTGCTACATCGCTTGCCATTTATTTACATTCTCAAACCTTCATGACTGAAAAAGCAGAAAATGAGTTTTCCTTTAAAAGTTTTCCTTTCTCTTTGGAGTGTTACAAGCTCTTGGTGCATAAAGAAGATCTGTAAAGTTGCAAAGACTAAAGTCTCAAATCCAAAGAGATATTCTTTATCAAAGTTAAGAGTCAGCCACTCCTACCTAAAACGGCTCATTCCAACACGCCCCCACATGTCTACCTCACTATGTGGAAATTTTAGCATAATGCCTCCCAAATGTGCACGCAAAGAAAGAAGGCGTGGGATATTTACTTTGAAAGCTGACTCTCGCGATTATGGTAAGGGGCATTACATTTTCGATGTGTGCTTGTGGTGCTCGGCCAATCACAATGCACTGGGTCAGCTGGCCAATCAGAGCAGACTGCGCTTGACAAAGGAGGGGGCTTTGTTGAAAACGACGTGTTTGAGAGAGGCGGGGCATAGAGGACCTACAATAATGTACAGTATTTGAAAAATAATGCATTTTTTGAACATTAAAGCATGTCAACATATTCTGTTACGCCAAATACACAAAATAATGATCTTTAAAATAAAATCGTATGACCCCTTTAAATGAGATTTTATTTATTTGTTCATTTGAAAAGTGATTCTTTTTCAGATGTAATTTTATTAAATAATATTTTTAGTCATGTCCCTTGTAGCCCATTTAGCAAAAAAATAAATACGGTTTTGACACAAATCTCTTATTGTGAATGTTGCCAGTAGCTGGATAATTGTGATGATCTGTGTAAACATGTCTGGTGCGGTCTGTAGTCATCACTCTGTGTGTGTGTGTGTGTGGTTTGGTTTCTCTTACCCTCCTGGCACTCTGTCTGGTCTGCCACTGCTCACACAGCTGGCTCCATACCCGGTGCAGTCTCCACACACGGTGCACACCATACACTGGTCCAGCTTCCACTTGTGCATGCCTGGCTGACACATCATAGATTTCTCCTCCTTCTCATCCAGCTCGTCCTCCAAGTCCTCGTCCATTGCGGTGGCCATGTTCTCTACTCCAAATGCTACGGCAGGAAAACATCAAATCACAAACACTCTTTCAAACACATCTGACCCCACCGCCTGAGAATAATCACAGCATGAGAGAGTCGACTGAGGAAATTTTCATGTCTATGTATGAGATGCAAGTGCACGTGGATGGGAGTGCCATTTTTTCTGTAGTAACGTTTATTTAAATAACTTAAATAATCTTATTATGATGCTCTTTGGCCACCTAATGTAAATCTTATTTTGTGTCTAACCAAATATATAACACTGTTGTAAGAAAATTATAACTTTACTAAAATAAGCTATCATTCTATTTGGTGTAATTTTCTGAAGATGGTCAGAAATATTCAGGGCCTTTGCTAACGCATCATTTTCACGATTGGTGTGAAAAGCATTAAAAGGTTCTCACCTTTCCCTGCCTGGCTCATGGCTCCAGTGTCTCGGCCACACTGGCCCTTGTTGTTCACTCCAAATGTCCACACCTCCCCGCTCTTGGTCAGGACACAGGTGTGAGCTTTTCCCATGGCTACCTGAGTTACAAAGTGTCCCTTCAGATCTGACACCTGACCTGTGATGATGAGGAGGGAAGTTTAATATAAAGGAGCTGTGAAGCATTTTTTTTAAACACAGTAAAAATAACATTTTTAAATGTGCACATTATTTACACATGAAACCTAATTGGTTACAATTCTGTATATTCAGAGATGCTGCACTCATATTACCTGTGATTACAATGAGAGGGTAGGCAAATGTATCAGTACATTTTGCGTCTTATCACAAATAATTGCCGTTAAATATAGGGCCAAATGATTTCTGCGATGTGGAAAACACTGACAGAAACACGGAATCCAGTCATAAAAAATGCAATTTATAATAAAGAAAATTTTGGTTTAACTTAAAAGAGATTGTGACATAAATATATTACTCTTGTACAGTAGAAAGTACTTCAGTAATAATAATAATCAATAAAAATATAATTATTATACTAAGAAATCTCCCAATTTTTCTTGCATGTTTTAATTGTAACTGTGCCCTCTGTTGTGCAGCACTGTTTGTCCAAAAATGTATGGAACTGTTACATTTTTATTTGACTTAATTTTTTTTTAAAAGAATCTGGTAAACTGTTCATGTTTTTCATTTTCATTTGATTACCACCATTTTTTATAATAAATTTGTATTAAATCATAATTCCAGAAAAAACACAAATTCTAAAAAGATAAAAAATTTAATAAATCAACTGAATGAATAAAACTTTTTTAAAAAAGTTTTATTAATTCAGTTGATTAGACATGCTTTATGAGTATTAACATTTATTTAAACCATTAAAATGGAATCCAGAAAAATGTTAATGGAAAACACAAAATCTGGGAAAAATGAAAATACTGGTTTTATTGGGCATATAATTTATTTATTTTTAATTAATGTTATATTTTATGTAAGTTTCATGATTTCAGTAATTTGGCTTTTTTATTATTACTTTTTTTTTTTAAATACAGTTTTACAGTTCCATCTCAATAAGTTAGAATGTCGTGGAAAAGTTCATTTATTTCAGTAATTCTACTCAAATTGTGAAACTCGTGTATTAAATAAATTCAGTCCAAATCTACCAAAATCATCACAATTACAAGAACCAAAGACTTAAACTACTTCAGTCTGTGTGCATTGAATTTATTTAATACACAAGTTTCACAATTTGAGTTGAATTACTGAAATAAATGAACTTTTCCACAACATTCTAATTTATTGAGATGCACCTGTAATTTAATCATTAAAACAGAATCCAGGACAATAAAAAAAAACAATGAAATTTGGGGGACTAAATTATTTCATAGGGCCCCCTAAGTCGGATACACAGTTTGACATTTGAATATGCTGCAAGAGCTCACAATGCACCAATCGGTGATGACGGTATTTGAATATTCTGAAACTCTGCTTAAGGATTGGTAAAGAAATATGACTCAATGAATTGCGAAACTGAGTATCCCATATGTAGAGCACGAACTGCAGGAATATTTGCCATATCAGCAAAGTTAAGCTGGCAGGGAACCCATTAAAAAAACAACAACAAAAAAAACACCGGAAACCATTTAAGTACGTAGTCTGAACATCCAAATATGGTGTTTTATAAATATGTCCCCCTTTTGTGAATGTGGAGCATGTACTGGCTCTAAATAATCTCTTCCACAGGAGACAGATATATGATTTTACAGACAGCAATATGATAAGGTCATCATTTCATCCCTGCCAACATTACGAGCATCTGGCAGGTGGCACTTACAGGTACTGTCGCTGTAAATGGCATCCTTGCCAAACATGTAGAGCTCTCCATCTTTAGTGACAATGCTGCTACTGCCATTGTTGCAGGCCGTATAGATGGAGGTCTTGGTCTCGAGTTTGATCATCTTCTTGGGTTTGTAGGGCTTTGGTTGTCTCCTGCTCTTTGCTAAAGACAGACAGCATCACAAGCGGTTGATCTACGTGCAAAAACATTATTTCAGATCAGTATGTACACGATAATAATTTTCGTCATACTTGACTCTCCATCCTCCCCTTTGCTGGCAGAGCCCGTGAAGAAGACGCTCCCATCCTCCGCCACCAGCAGGGCGTGGGAGCCGTCATGGCCCACTGAGAACTGCACAATCTTGGGCGACTTAGTTACTGGCAGCTCCACCCACTTCCCAGCCGACGGGCCGCCCTGCTTGATACCGAGGCTCTGATACTTTCCAGTATAGTAGATCTGCATCAGAGGAGAGCAAGTCAATTAGGGATGCTCCGATCCGCCTTTTTTGCCTCCGATACCGATTCCGATACCTAGGGTTCGGTATTGGCCGATACCGATTCCGATCCGATACCAGTGAAGTTTTTTTCCCTCGTTTAAATAAATGTAGAATTTATATATCTCTGTGTGTGGAACTGATAATCATTCTTTCACAATCTACTAGATACAGACTACTTCATTATAAAGAAAAATAAAATAAATATGAAAAAATATAGGCCTATGTATATTTATAATCTATGACAAAAATTTATCATAAACTAGGTTAGTGGATAATTCGGCAGCAAAAGTTATTCTAGAAAAATCAGTGCACAATAATTTTAGAAATCCAAACATTTAGTGAAAAAACTATGTTTTGTGGGGAACAAATAAAAGTGTTACACTAAATATGGTAAAATGTTACACATTGCTATTTGTACATTATTATAAAATCCATTAATTAAAAACATTCATGAATATATTTATGTATTTATATATAAGTATATACTATAAAATTTAAATACATTTATTTTAAATGTATAGCATATTTTTTAATAAGGCAACAACATATGATACGATAGGACAACCAGAAAAATAGCACTATCGGAGCCGATACCCGATATGAATATCGGATCGGTGCATCCCTAAAGTCAATCATGTTTAGGTCTCCCTTGTGTGTTATTAATTCTGCGCACAATGGCCTCAACAAATACCTCTGTCAGATAATAGAAATGGACCACTGAAATGACACTCAAGAACTGTCATACGGATGCTAGTTAAGGCACTCAAGTAGTGATAGGACAACTCTTTTGCACCAGCCTATAACTGCACCCAAATGGTTTATTTAAGGGATAGTTTACACAAACACACAATATCTGTCATCGTTTCATCTCCATGTTGTTCTAAACCTGTATGATTTTTTCGCTTTCGTAGACTACAAAAGAAAATCTGAAGCTTCTGAAATTTTCCCTTCACTGTAGCTCACAAATATGATTTGTGTCATTTGAATGTGTACCTTTGTTACAACATACAAGGACAAATGTCACAAATATATCACTCAACAAATCTGGCATGACATGTCTTGACATGTCGTTGAGAGTGGCCGGTATGAGTAGGGGTAGGCTTATATCACGGTATGAGCCATTTTATCTCACGTTAACATTATATAATCACAATATAGTTATTTTTGCTTTAAATAAGGTCTTTATGATATCAAAACATACTAATACTAGCCCAAATAAATAAATAAATAAAAAACAAGTCAAGTTCACTGAAGACAAGTAAACAGTCAGCGATTAAAGGAAGAATAAGAAACTAATTACAAGCAATAGGACCAAAAAAAACTACAGTAGAACACATAAGAAATACTACATACATTGTATAAAGTAATCGAATGTATAAAAACACTGCATATTCTTCACTGTGTAAATTAAATATATATCTCTTCTTACTAAAGTTACAAAAGTGATTTAGACAAGAGCAGTGAGAGATTTTCTCTTTTATTGTTTGATTAACATGAATGACAGACAGTAGGAATATTAGACTGCTGTCACTTTAAGAGCTGCCTGGATCCAATATACTGTTACACGTGTGTTTTCTTTCTCAGCAGACACATAGTAGTGTGTGTATTTAACCGTTCAAGGCCTACAAATCAGCAAAAATAACTCCCATTCAATACTCCCGTGCTCTATGAGCACTGTCTTCACGTGCACGCATATAACGAAAGGAGTTATCTTTCGCTGCTGACTGTGTTTCATCGGCTTAAAATCACTTGTTTTTAAACCGCAAAGCTTAAAAGCACATGCAAACGATACGTTTTCGTGACCACACAGCACAGCAACATGAGCATGTAACTGCAATAGAGACGATAGCCAAAAATCTCTACCATCTAATCGTGTCTACAGGTGCTAGCAGAGTTTGAGTAATGAAAATGGTTTTATGTTTTAGTTTCAGTTTTAGTTAACTAAAATAACCCTGAAACACACATACAATAGTATCATTGACCATTTAAAGGCACAATATGTACGATTTTTCGTAATAAAATATCCAAAAATCATGCAGATGTGTACTTGCATTATCCCAAAAGTTCCCAAGGATTTGCAAATCCAGAGAAATTTCAATTTTAAATAATGGCTCGTCCCTTGTCATTGTGAATTGTGAAGTGACGTGCTCTGCATTTAATAGATCCAAGTGCACACACACAGTAGTGAGCACACACACACCGTGAACACACATCCGGAGCAGTGGTCAGCCATATTGCTGCTGTACCCGGGGAGCAGTTGGTGGGTTCGGTGCTCAAGGGTCTCACCTCAGTCGTGGTATTGAGGGTGGAAGAGTGCACTGTACAGTACATTCACTCCCCCCACCGTCAATTCCTGCCAGACCTGAGACTCGAATCCGCAACCTTCGGGTTACAAGTCAGAGTCCCTAAACATTAGGCCACCTTGTCACCTATCAATAGCCCTATTTGGACGGTAATTGTTTCTCAGGGGGACATAAGGGATTTTCACCATTTACAGGGGGTAGTTGGTGATTTTAATGCCGTCCGAATCCAGGATGTCATGTTTTTCTCTCACCACCCGCGTAAAAATCCCCAGCTGAATTACCTACTCTTTTTTTGACAAACACCAAGGTCATGTAGTCATTTAATTGCTGTCCGAATCCACATCTCTGAGGTTCTAAAAGGAGATCAATTCAAAAGTTGTTTTGTAACTTTTTGACGACTGAAATGCACCGTACGGTTGCACTTCGCGGTAACTTGTATCAGAAAAGCGGCATCTCGTGCATTAAAAATGGACACCTACTGTACATCACCGAAGTACTAGAAAGTTAGAAAGCTAGAAAGCTTCTCGCCACACCGCCTCCCACACTTTATGATTATGAATAGTTTTGTCGAATTGTTTTTGAAATTTTGGATCGCCCACACTGACATTAAAGTTAGTGTTTCTTCTCGTGTCCAGTGTTGCCTCTTTGTTGCCATGCTGAACATCTGACTGAGCACGTCAATGATCATATGACTGACTACGAAAGACACGCAGTTCCGGGTTCGTAGGATTACAAACTCAGACGTTCACCGCAAATGTATCTTCATCCGAAAGCATGTGTTTAATCACTAAGGAGCTATGGAGATTTATTTTTTACAGATGTCCCCATGAAAAACAATTACCGTCCGAATAGGGCTAAATGATGTAATATCTGCGCTATCGGTTTCCAATTGTAGAAACTATGGCAACACACGTGGACAAAAATGCCGCTGCAGATTTAAACTAAGTTCATTACAGCTGTCGCAAATAAAATAACAATGAAATGAAAACTGTTCAATGTTGCATCATGATTCTTTTTACATGTTTTTACAGTGTTGCGCATTATAACCAATCACAGACGAGCCTGTTGAGTTTATGAACGCAGCGGCCAATCAGAGGCGTTTAGATGAGTCATCAGAAACAGGAGTTTTGTTGTTCAATGCGTGCTCGCTGACTGAATTCTGCTCTCTCGCAAATTCATAAACCACAAAGTGCAGATGCACGTACAATGTCATTAAGAGATTCGTTCATCAAACCGTGTAGACAGCTTCACTGATTATAAGGGGAGTTTTTGAGAGTGCTTGAACTTGCGCTAGCCTGAAGTCAGTGATGATGTTCTTTGATAATGAAAATGTTCTTTGCTCGCTTTCTCTGTGTAATTTATTTGCTGTTTGAATAACTGTGGGAGGTAAAGGTTAAAAAAAATCTATTCATTACCTCATCCGTGAACATGATTTGTGAATTCCATACATCTCTGGATGGTGAAAATGACATCACCCATTGTTTTTACTCTCCTTCATAGCATCATCAAGCTTAGCCTTTGTTATTGTTTTGAAAATGCGACCTCTAGTGGCGAAAACTTACATATTGTGCCTTTAAAAGTCATTTCAGTTACATACACTTTGAGGTCATTAATGAAATACAGCAGCATAGCATTTTAAAACTTTAAAATATATATTACAGGCCACGGCGTTTATTAAGAAAGTTGCCCAGTCATGACTCATCCAGGCCTGTTTTTACTGCTACACACACATGACCGGATAATCTCCAGATAAGGTAAAGAGTGAGTATAGTCTTACAGAATGATAAACCTACAGCAGCTCTCATATCTCATGAGGCCTGGCACACACTCACTGCACCTCCCTAAAACACACTCCATAACTTCAAAATCAATGAGACACACCCAGCGTCCATTTTTAACTTTTTGCCACACCTGACAACAGCAGGTCAACTGAGATAATAAACCGGTCATAAATTATTAACCGACATAATTTAACAAAGCATTTTGTTCCTAATCAAGTTACTGCCAGATGGCTAAACTGTTTTATGTACTTGCCAAAGCTGATTTGTACTTGCATTTAGTGCTCATTGTGTGTCAGTTTTGGATACGATCCACTGCCCTGTATTTGTACTGCGTGAGGATCACGTGCAAATACACACAAGCTGTGCTCGCTTTGGCCTCTCAAACGCTCCAGCCTCACAGAGTGTCAAAGAGCCTCGGCACTCAACTGGAAGGGTAGAATAATCAAATTACTTCCAGTTACTTAAGCACGTGCGCGGCTCTACAGGCTGCCCTTCTCTGCTGCTGCTGTCGCTTTCACACCAGAGACAGCATCACTGCCATCAGCCCTGCCTGCTAGACCTAGTGTGAACCTCACACACCGATGAAACATGCAGTTTCATACCCTTACTCACTCACACAACCTCCATCTGATGTAGATTTAAGAAGATTACGAAATAAATGTGCATATTTAATGGCCAGATGACTGCGCACTAGCTAAATTTAACTGTGCTTCAAGTGCTCTTTTTTATCACTTGTCAACAGACCCAGTTTTCTTTAATCGTACAAAAGCATTTCTATTACTTATAGTTTGGATTCATAGTGACACAAGCTAAGGCAGAGTAATAAACGTTTATATATTTTTTGCTCTCCAATAAGTACATGAATAGGTAAATAAAAAAAAACAACAATAATAAATGGAAATAGGAGATGCTTAATTGTAATGACAATTATTTCTTAATCCCAAACATCATCATAAACCAAAAGTTGCAACTGACTTCCATATTGTGACATTTTCATACATCAGCAGAGAGAAGTGAACAATATTGCAGGAAGATATGATATGATTAAAGATTACAGGGTCAAAAGGTACATCTATTTTTGATTTCAAGTATATATATAATTTTTTGATTTTATGTTAACTTATTGGTCCTTAAATAGACTTAACGGGGGCTTATTATGCTCTTTTACAAAGTCTTGATTTTGTTTTGGAGGTGTACTAGAACAGGCTCTCATACTAGGTTGTTCGAAAAACACATAATTTTTCACATATTTTACATTATTACAACACCTCTCTCCCCAGTCTGGCATGAACGGATCGAATAGTTCCTGTATCAAATGAAGGCCCGCCTTCTGTAATACGAAATGTGCTGTGATTGGTTAGCTGGGCCAGTGTGTGCTGTGATTGGCAGCACTCAGCGCCTGGTTGGGAAATGTCATGCCTCTTACCATAGCCGCCTGCCAGCTTCAGTGTAAATATTGAGTCAATAAATTAGTCTGCCACTCTATAACACTCGTTGCCTTCTCTAGTGCAGCTCAACCAGGTCTCGTACCATTCGTCGATATTAGTGATATCACAAATCCCGGAAAATATGCGTTGTAGTCCAAACGAGTCGTTCGTTGTAGTTTTTGAAAAGTGATTTCTGTTAAATAAAATGTCTCCTTTTGAAGTGGACTTTGAGCCTTGTAACGTCTGAGATCTTTTTTATGCTCAAACAGCAACATTACGGACTAACTAAAGTTGAAAAAGTGAAAAAGCATAATAGGACCCCTTTAAATTCCAAAACATATTTTCTTAAAACCCAAACATGTTCTTCAAAGGTTTACTGGCATTCAGTCGATCATGATCTGCTTTATCTTTACTTCTAAGCTGATGCTGTAATTATGCAAGACAGTAGCACTTCCACCACCACATGAAAAACTGTGTTCAGATTCAGTTAAACACTAATGCAGAGACACACAGGAATATAGAGGTAGGTCTACCTTCCCAGATGCCGTTTTCATCAAAGCAAACTCTCTGCCAGCTCCAATCAGGGCTGCTTCCTCATCAAACCCTGTGCCTGAGGACAGACATACACACACGCCGCAAAAGAGACTTACCAACCAAGTTAATTCTTTTCAACACGTACTTCCTCTTAAACACTGATGTGCATGCACAGACGTGTGTGCACTGAAGCACAGCTCTCACTAATGATATGAAGGTCTTTCTCCAGGTCAAAGAGGGAGATGCCACAGGCATGAAGACACTTCCTGGCCAGTTTGAGCTGCAGTTCCTGCTGTAGGGCCGGGTCTGAGCTTGTGGCGTAGATCCGCACCACAAAGCCATCCTAAAAAAAAAAAAAAAATCATACACAAAACCATTAATAATCATAATAAAATCCCTGTCTCTTTCTACATCTGCGAAATGTAATGTCAATGTTTGGTAGCCAGTAGCAGAATTGAAACGTATTATACGGTTATTAAACATTTAAGCTGAGCTGCAATAGAAGGTACTTTAGGAGGGTCATGCGAGGCATCTTTTTGATGCTAAAACGCTTCTTATCCCAGGTAAATATGCAGAATTGATTACAAGCAAACATTTGTAGGTTGTTTCCGCTAAAGATTATATTAAAAAGAGATGTTTTCAATACATGGTTCTGTTTGTTTGATCATAGTTAGTTTGACATGGTGATCTTGGCTTGGCAAAGCAACCAATGGCATGAGTTTGAGACGGGACTATCTGTTGCAGCAGGGCCAGTTCGGTTTCAATCCTATGATAGTCTCGATAAGTGACTAACCCAAACCGCCCTGTCTAGTGTTTTATTTTTCAGGCAGTCGTCAGTGGCGAATGCTTTTGTCATTTGCAATCAGGGATTCTGTAGCGTCACTCTTTTGCTTACCTCAACTGCAGCTAGGTCTGGGCGATAAAACAGTATCGATATTTATCGACGGTACACCTTCTTCGATAACGATATAAAAAATGTCGATATAGTGCACGATATAGGCACGTGCTATGAGTGATGCAGACAGCTTACACAAACACGAACACATGCTGAATTGAGTGCTGTGCCTGCCTGTGATGAGGAGATTGTGAATAAAAAATTTATATTAGTCGAATTTAACAAACATTTGCATTTGAATGCAAAAATAGTACAATCAAATGTTAGGAGTGCGTCAGGGAGCGTCATCAGTGGAGCACGAGATGCGGTGATGATGATGTAAGTGACGTAGTTGCATTGTAATGTTTTGTTAATCTAGCCCACAAGACGCGCCACTGCTGTTATGCATTCAAAATATTAGAGAAATATAGAAGCTCAATGCGGAGAAGATCTTGATTAGGTGAAAACCGAAACCAAGCCATTCACACAGAATGCATATTCAGCGCATTTTTTTAGACGGACAAATATGACTGCTGCACTCGCATCTCACAGAAGAGATGTATAGAAAGCCACGCAAAGTTAAAACAGTTTAAACTTTTAGAAAACACGTCGCGAATTTGTGGAGGTTTATTCCTTTTCACTGTCTCACATATGTTTTTAAATGCAATCTGAGTGAATGGCGCTTCGGCTCTTTGGATTAAGCAATGCATAAATACATGATGCTGTTTTGTTCATAATTGTTTATGCAATTTACAAAATTATTTGATTTATATGAGTTAATGTAGACGTAATGCATGTTTTTTATAGACTTATTTTCCTTGCATTGACAATTTAAATGTGCTGCATTATTTTGCTCATCGCACCCTCCTGTGGCCTCGGGAGACAAGACAAAAGTTTCCTTAAGGCCTATTTAATCTGCATATAAAACATTAGAAAATATTTGTTGTTAGTCTCAATAAATTGGGTTAATTAAAAAATACAGTGGTTAAATTAAAAAAAAAAATTGCATTGACAATTTAAATGTGCTGCATTATTTTGCTCATCGCACCCTCCTGTGGCCTCGGGAGACAAGACAAAAGTTTCCTTAAGGCCTATTTAATCTGCATATAAAACATAAGAAGATTTGATATTTGTTTAATTTTTATTGTGTGTTTGACTGTTAAAACCAAAATATTTGTTGTTAGTCTCAATAAATTGGGTTAATTAAAAAATCCAGTGGTTAAATTAAAAAAAAAAAATTCTATTGCTCATTGTTTTAAAAAAGGTTATAAAAAAAATGTCAATAATTATCGATCCCGGACGATATGAAACATTATATCGTTGATACATTTTTTAGCTATATCTTCCAGCCCTAAAGTCTGCAGCCTTTTAATACTTCTTTGAATACATCTTTCTGCTAGTAAGTGAGCTTCATGCACTGGCTGATTTGCACATGCACGGTCATAATAGTAACATTTTAGTGAAATTTCATGGGCAAAAAAGGTCCATTGTCTATTATCAATAGTGTAGCGAAGTATGACGCACATTTCACACAGAAGTCACTTTCAAACCAAGCAGCTTTCTAATCTGCGTTGATCAACTTGAACCTGTAGCAAAATATGGGGATGGGGTCTTTCACCCTCATGTGCAATTCCTGCTTGCATGGATTCCCACTGAAATGACAGGATTTTGCCCGCATAAATTGGCCAAAGAAGGGCAAATGTGACTGCACCTTAACCCAAATTTCCATGTGTGAATCAGTCCATGGACATGGCTGCTTCTAAACATTCGTCATACCAGTCTGGCGATAACATGACAATTCAACTGTTACATTTTGAATATTCTCTCAATTCCATCTTTTGAACATCCATGAAACCAAAATTTCCAAGCTTCAAAATTCCTTGTGCATCAAGCAACCACATTAGAGCTTCCGTTGACCATATTTAATATGCTTTATATACAGTATGCATATGTTTGGTGTAATAAACTTTCAATGGAGAGACAGAAATCGCTTTCATTAAAAATATCTTCACTTGTTTTTCAAAGTCTTGCTGGTTTGAAACAACATGAAGGTAAATGATGACAATTCTTCCTTTAATGTAGCTGGTTTGCAATGTTGTGGTAATGTACTGCCTGAATAGTTTCCCATTTTGAATGTCCTAATGTTTTTTGTTTGTTTGTTTTTTCTTATTATTACAAACAGAAGCCTAGAGACATCATACCATGTTTGTTACGATAATGACAGAAGAAATTCTGCATGCTTCTGATGACAGTGCTTGTTCAAAGGCTCACCAGAATAGTCATAATCTCAGAGGCGTTGACACCATTAGAGGCTTTAGCCTCTCATCTGAGGAAGCAGTGAGTGTGTGAGGGTCAAAGGGAGAATGCACACGGGAGATGCAAAGCAGAAACGCACCCTCACTACTAGCAGCAGTCTCACACATACTGAGCCAGTTTCATCCAGAAACACACGCACTTAAGTTCAGTGTGTGTCGGTTCAGCGATATGTGTGTGCAATTTGCATTAAGTGAGCATGTGATAAGAAACAGAAGACAACACACTGGAGTCTGATTTGCCGCTGTTAACTGCTTTTGAAATTTGCTTTCAAAAACCTCGCTCTTGCCCTTCGTCCTTCCTCAAAGATATGTGGCATAACAGTTCATAGCATTAACCCTTACAACTTCCCCCCCTTAACCCCAGCACTCCCTCACTTATCATCGCTCATTCATGTATGCATAAAGAGATCTTCAAAGGCAAATATGAATTATCACATCCCCTCCCTGTACTGCTGCCCACTCACGATCTGCCAGTGGGTTCAATTCTAAGAGAAATGCCCACGTCCGCTGCTGCAGCCCCTCCCCTGCCTACACACACACACACACAGCAGGGCTGAAATCGGCTGAAACAAAGGAGATCAGGTGCTGCTGACAGCCACAATCATACCACTTGAGAAAAAGGCACTGATCATGTTTGTATGATGTGCAGGGGGAGAAACAGGGGAATCTGTTATCGCCTGATGAAGACCGCAGCATGGAGAGAACAGGCTGTTCATTTTGGATTAAACGCACTAAACAATTCTTGGGGTTCATGCATTGTTACCCATCTTTTTCATGCTTATTGCAGTCTAACAGAACAGTTTGAGCACTTGTCTCGGTTGGCTACATCACCCAGCCATCTAGCGGCTTGGCTTGAAGAATTAACTAATGACAGCTCCTGCAAATAACATTTTTTTTTTAGTGGATATGATTGATTCCATGATATGATATGTGACCCTGGTCCACAAAACCAGTCATAAGGGTAAATTTTTCGAAATTGAGATTTATACATAATCTGAAAGCTGAATAAATAAGATTTCCATTGATGTATGGTTTGTTAGGATAGGACAATATTTGGCCGAGATACAACTATTTGAAAATCTGGAATCTGAGGGTGCAAAAAAATCTAAATATTGAGAAAATCGTCTTTAAAGTTGTTCAAATGAAGTTCTTAGCAATGCATATTACTAATCAAAAATTACGTTTTAATATATTTACAGTAGGACATTTACAAAATATCTTCATGGAACATGATCTTTACTTAATATCCTAATGAATTTTGGGATTTAAAAAAAATCTATAATTTTGACCCATACAATGTATTGTTGGCTATTGCTACAAATATACCCCAGCGACTTAAGACTGCTTTTGTGCTCCAGGGTCACATATGATTGAGTTTAACATCAGCATGTTGCTAAGTTAATGGCAAGGGAAAAAAGCACATGCAAATATTTTTATATACACTATACTGTTAAAAAATTTGGGGTAAGTACGATTTTTTAAATTCTTTTGAAAATAGTCTCTTCTGCTCACCATGGCTGCATTTATTCGATCAAAAATACAGTAAAAACAGTAATATTGTGAAATACTATTACAATTTAAAATAACGTTTTCTATTTTAGTATATTTTAATAATGCAATTTATTCCTATGATGGCAACGCTGTCATTTCTTAATTTTGTAATTGTCACAATATTCTGCAGAAATCATCCTAATATGCTGATTTGCTGCTTATGAAACATTTATTATTATTATCAATGTTAAAAACAGTTGTGCTGCTTATTATTTTTTTGGTAACTGATTTTTTTTTTTTTAATTTCTGCCAATCTCTAATTCTGTTAATCTGGAGTACCTATAGAGTACTGCATCCTGCATCTCCGAAGAGTCTTTAGTTTGATCAGATTTATAAAAGAAATAAAAAAAAGTCGAGCTCCTGGAGGCGTGCCGTGGACGGAGCTAAAGAGTCAATAGCACACAGAGTTTTTGCATCGCAATCGTCTGCAAGCTGTGACATCAACATAATTCCCTTATCGCTGGGTTCTTTGGGAAGCTGAACAATGTTATCTTTCCCTCACAACCAAAAGCACATCTCTTTGGTGACATTGTTGATTTTGTGGTCAAAACAAAATACATACTCGAACCCTAAAGGAGTGTACTTGGCACAGAAATACTCCCCTTTAAGATTCTTCAATGAACAGAAAGTTCAAAAGAATGGTAGTGGTAGAGCATTGTACTATATTATATTCTTTTGAAAAAAAAATGTAATCGATACTTTTACTGATTAGCATAATTATTACCAAAGAAAGCCTGATACAGATGCAAGTATATTTATATTCAATAAACATCTCTCGCTTTGTCCGCCATCTTAAGACTGTTTTTTACTTGGCACAATGCATTGTGGTATTGCCTTCACCCTGAAGAATTCATACAGTGCTGCCTTTTCATTTGGCATACTTATGCAGCCTAGTTTTTGGAATTGCCTTCGTGACTATAATGCCTAAAATGCTGCCTACAAAGATAGCTCAGTGGGTTTTGGAAAAGAGCAACATTGCCAAAGAATAAAACCACTTACATCTTTGCAGGCTGCTATCTGGTTGATATATTCTCCATCAGTGAATATGATGTTCTGACCATCTGCTTGTAGACCTGAGAAATAGAGTGACATTTAAACAGAGAAAATTTGTTGATGCTGTTAAAGGGGTCATATGATGCTGCTAAAAAGAACATTATTTTGTGTATTTGGTGTAATGAAATGTGTTTATGCGGATTAAGGTTTCAAAAACACATTATTTTCCACATACTGTACATTATTGTTTCTCCTCTATGCCCCGCCTTTCTGAAACACGTAAATTTTTACAAAGCTCATCGGTATGGAAAGCGAGGTGTGCTGTGATTGGCCAGCTATCCAGTGCGTTATGATTGGCCGAATACCTCAAGCGTGTGACGGAAATGTTACGCCCCTTCCCATATTGTGATGATGCCGTCAGGCCGAAGCGATGATTCAAAAACATGAAAACCCATTATAAACGAGGCATTCGTTGCATCCAGTGGGGACATAATTATGGATTATAATGACTTATACTGTCTTTTTACGCGTTGCGTTGCATCGCGCCGTGTAAACCTAAAACCCTGTCTGCATTTGTGATCGAAGAAATAACAAACAACAAGCCCTACTCTACACTGCCCAAAAAACTCGCTTTAAATATAAAATATAAAAACTCTTTAAATATAAAAAAAAACGTACTTACAATCTGTGAGTCAGAACAGCTGGCATTGTAGTCTACTCTACCAGGATCAGGAAACGGTCCTCCATAAAATGCGCTGCACACATCTGAATATTTGGGTTGAAGTTTTCTGGAACAGTGTTGTAAATACAACTTAACCACTGATTTCTAGTCATGTCCATTTTTGGACAGTCAAACAAAGTAGTTTCGCTTTCACAACGAAACACAGCGTCACACACGGCAGCCTTGAGTGAGCGGCGGCGGCCTAGAGTGAGCAGAGGCGGAGGGCTTGAGAACGGCGCGGCCGGCGGATTCGCCAAAGAAGGCTTGCGGCAACCACATGTGACGACCACGGGCTAGACTCCACTTCGATCCACAGCGCAAAGTTGTTGTATTTCCTCAGCGACCAGCACGGATCAGCTCCAGACATGACGAAGC
>NW_015505559.1:285310-287671 GCF_001515645.1 Sinocyclocheilus grahami | reverse complement strand
GTATTTCCTCAGCGACCAGCACGGATCAGCTCCAGACATGACGAACCAGATATCATCCTCTTTTGGAAGGCCAAATTAAGTAGTTTCGCTTTCACAACGAAACACACTGCGCCTTCACGACATGGCGGCGGCAACAACAATACTACAGCGAGAATAAAAGTTACGCCTTCTTTCTTTGCGTGAACATTTGGGCGGCGTTATGCAAATCTTTCCACATAGTGACGTAGGTATGTGGGGGCATGTTAGAACGAGCCGTTTTAGGTAGGTGTGGCTGACTCTTAACTTTTATAAAGAATATATCTTTGGATTTGAGACTTTAGTCTTTGCAACTTTACAGATCTTCTTTATGCACCAAGAGCTTGTAACACTCTAAAGAGAAAGGAAAAATTGAAATCGCATCATATGACCCCTTTAATACTTTACAGTTCCAGATTATAGTCCAAATAAGGCTTGCCATTAAAGGGTTAGTTCACCCAAAAATTAAAATTAGCCCACAAATTACTCACCCTCAAGTCATCCTAAGTGTAAATGACTTTCTTCTTTCAGACGAAGCCAGCCGGAGTTATATTAAAAGTTCCACTCAGCGGGTGTTGCATGCATCAGTCCAAAATAAGTTAAATAAAAAGCGCCCATCCATAAAAAAAAAAAATGTCTCACACGGCTCCGGAGGGTGACCAAAGCCCTCCTGTAGCGAATTGATGCATTTTTGTAAGAAAAATATCCATATTCAAAACGTAATAATCACTTTAATGTAGCTTGCGCCAACAGTTGTACACGGAAGCAGCTCCGGGCGGATGACGTAATAGGTCGGCGTAGCACAAGCGCCTGTGAGTCTTGTAAAAACCAACGTTTGTTAACAGGAGCAAAGGAAGCAAAGTTTCCTTACTTTAGCAAAGGAAAACCAGTCTCCTCTTGGCTTATATCGAAATGCTCCGACATTCTTCTTTACAAATCATAATTTTGTACTTCTAATTCGTGACCATTGTTTTGTTTTGATCTCTCCCCTGCTCTTCCGCATTCGTCACTTCTGAGTGGCACATGCGCAAAGCCGACCTCATACGTCATCCGCCCGGAGCTGCTTCCGTGTAGGATTGTTGGCGCAAGCTACATTAAAGGGATTATTACGTTTTGAATATAGATATTTTTCTTACAAAAACGCATCGATTTGCTACAGGAGGCCTTTGTTCACCCCCCGGTGCCGTATGAGACACTTTTTTTTATGGATGGGCGCTTTTTAATTAAGTGCTTTTGGACTGAAGCATGCAACACCCGCTGAATGCCATGAAACAGCTTGAAAGATCAAAGACAATTTTTAATATAACTCGAGGATGAGTAATTTATGGGCTAATTTTCATTTTTGGGTGAACTAACCCTTAAACAATCTTTACGAGATATATTATTTTAAATATAAACTGCTTAAAATTACTACATAATATATCCATTGCTACACAGATTCGGGGAAATATGTCCTGTTTCAACAGAAAACATGTCAAGACAGGGAAGAATAGTGTGCTGGTCAAGCCATTTATTTGCCCTGCTCTTAGCGATCAACAGCACATAAGAGGGGTGTTTGTACCCGGCATTGTGACGGTGCCCTCCTGCTCCAGAGTCTCTGGGTTGATCTTAATGGCCGCCATGCTGTGACTGTTCATGTCTCGATACAGCAAACAACCCTGTAAAGCAAATCGCCACAGGAACATTTATTTTGCAAGGCTGTACAATGAATGACATTTCTGGTTGAAAATGTCATAAGCATTTAACGATTTAAATTACGAGACATGACCAATAAATCAAACCCATATTAAGTACTACACATGTACTGTACAGTGACATTATACAAGTAGACAGACAATCAAGAGAAACATTTTCATAAAACAAGAGATCAATACCTGGGCGAATCCCAGCCATGAACTTTTCTCCTTACGGTTCCTGATACGTGATGTGGAGTTGTACACATGGCCCTGCAATGATAGCCTCTTATTAGCACTAGGGATGTCAACGATTAATCGATGATCAATTAATTGTCGATAAGAGATGCAATCGATTAAAGCCATCGATGGTCGATTAAGCCGTTTAATTTTGGGCTGCATGCGGCTCATGCACAAAGCATGTGCGAGCGGCTGTCAGTGACGGTGACGCTATATAAATGCATCATCATTCATTCATAATGTACAAATTAAGCTTTTAATGTGATTTAAACTTTAAAAGTACATTAAAATAGAAACAACACAAAGTTCTTCAACATGGAAAGCAATAGTATATGTTTTCCCGGAGCATTCAATGTCACTAAATGGTGATGCCACAACTAGAGCATCATTCACAAGTTTCTGCATGGACCTAACTAGCCTAGGGCACAGGTTT
>NW_015505559.1:273800-285247 GCF_001515645.1 Sinocyclocheilus grahami | reverse complement strand
CAGTATTAAGGTTAACGATTAATCGATTAATTGATCGTTAATTTAAACGACGATCGATCATGGAAATGATCGAAAATTGACATCCCTAATTAGCACCCACACAAACACAAGGATACACAACCTGCTGCATCAGCACTAAACTACAACCACGACTTCACAAATCTCAAAACTGGAGAGGCACCTGTCAAATAAAAGTCTGAGTTGAATATAAACATTCAAACTGCACATAAGGATGTGTTATACCACCTTTTTAATTATATAATTATGTTTCTACACCATATTCATTGTTGAAATATAAACATTAAAACAATGGCTGTAAAAATATTTTCGATGTTCATATTAATTGATATGAATATTTAATGAATATTTCTGAAATGCTGGCGCATATCACTAGTAATTACTAATTAGTTACAGATAATAATTGAACTATTTATTTACTCTGAGAACTAGCTTAGCAAAATGAACTTATATCATTTCCATTGTGTAATCAGCTAAATAAAGAATGTTCTCACCCGCACAGTGCCACTGTACCCTGAGCCCACTTTGAAGAGGCCATCTTTACAGAGCAGGTACAGGAAGGAACCATCAGTCTGAAGAAGACAGCGTTCATCTTCATCAATGTTCACCTCCTTCAGGACCCATTTGTTCATCAGTGCAGCTCGTTTGATGCCGTTCCCAATCCAGTCCTGGATCTGGATCTTTCCCACCAACACAGCCTGCACACTCCTCTGAAGAGCGTTCAGGATTGTTGGAACCTTTTGTTACACAAATACAGTCAGGTCAGATAGTTCTTGAAAATAGTTAAACATCTTAAACAGTTCTTGAGAATCCTTCCTCTTGAGAAAGCACACAAATACAGAATTATTTTCTGTGCCTTCTTGCACCTAAACGGACAAAAATGTCAAAATGCTTGTTCTGCTGAGTATCCTTGTAAACATAGTCATGTCTTAAGTGAATGTAAACAAATAAGTGAAAATGGATGTGCAACAGTATATTAAATCTGTGCAAAACACTGTATAAAAAAAATAATAATAATTTAAATAATTATATGAGTACACTACTTTAGTCTAGCAATTTCGGAGTAAAAATTGTTTGTTATGTCTTAAGTGAATGTAAACAAATAAGTGAAAATGGATGTGCAACAGTATATTAAATCTGTGCAAAACACTGTATAAAAAAAAAATAATAATTTAAATAATTATATGAGTACACTACTTTAGTCTAGCAATTTCGGAGTAAAAATTGTTTCAAAATAAATCCAGCACCATTTTTTTTCACTGTAGGTCTTAAAATGACAGCAGCCTAATATAGCCTACCTTACATTTGATAACTTTATTCGATTTCTGTTGTATTTCATACTGTACCTGAATGCTACTGTTAGAGCGTTTTCAGTGTACTTGTCTTTAATAATGTTTGAACTTATTAGTTGGCTTGTAGTTTTCACTGTGGCCTCAAAACTGGAATCAAGTATTGGGACATTTTTTATTATATTTAAAATGTTGGTGTCGTAACAACCTTATTTATTAAAACACAATGTTACATGGGTCAAAAAAAACAGAACAAAAACTTTTTTGTGTAGAAGCCAGTGAAAATTTCAGCAGGGCAAAAATTGGCATTGATCTAAACGACTTGGTTGGTTTGTCATTGGTTTGAATCAGCCAAATGACTCACCCCGTGGCTGAATAACACTGGCATGACTCACTCAGTGAAGTTACATTTCAAAATGAACAAGTGTTGAGGTCTTATTGTTGTACTTTAAGGCTTGTGAGACTTACATCTATATACAGTGGTGTGAAAAAGTGTTGGCCCCCTTCCTGATTTCTTATTTTTTTGCATGTTTGTCACACTTTAATGTTTCAGATCATCAAACAAATTTAAATATTAGTAAAAGATAACACAAGTAAACACAACATGCAGTTTTTAAATGAAGTTTTTATTATTAAGGGAAAACAAAATCCAAAACTACATGGCCCATGTAGTTAGTGACTGGTTGTTCATTTAACTGTGTGAAATTAAGATAAAGCCCTACCAAACCCCTCTCTGCGCTCCTTGACCTTTACCGGGCTTTCACCAGAAGGACAGCATGCCCCCTTCAGCTATGTCACATTTCATCCCCAGGACACTTTATTTTCCCCGTTTAATATTTATGTTGATCTTTATTTAACATAAACAACTGTGTCTGTCTTCGCTGACCCCGCCATAGAGTTCAGCCGATGGCAGTAAGGTGCTTTGATAAGAAGGGGTGTAATGATACCGAAGTGATTCAAGCAATCCAAAACCATCATGGTCGTCCGTGCTTAAAGTGTCTCAGCAAGGGGCGGGGAAGGCCAAGAGAGTATCGCGGGGTATGTACTGTGGGTGGTGTATCGTGGTTTTTCGGTTCGGTTTGAATATTGTTACACCAGTATTGATGAGTGATGCTATAGATGACAAAGAGCTTTATTGATATTCTAGAACATCAATGTTATTGCTTTAGATGACTCTTCAGTCAATAATGCCATTTAGTTTTATTGCACTAGCTCTCCAGAGGATGAAGTACTCTTCTCTGTTCTTTAACTTCAACTCAAGTCTTACACTGCCAGCTCTCGAATTATTTCCATTATTCATTTCAAACTATCCATGTCAATAAATCGATTCAAATCCATGATTCAGCGATTTGCTCAAGCAAATATTGATGTTTACTACCATGAAACATTATATTTGTGAATATGAATTAAAATGATTAAATATTGTTTATGCTTAAGTCCATTTAGTCGTAAACGAAGTGGAACGCATGCCTTCATTATTTTAAAATATATTCTCATTGTATTTTACTTAAGTGCATTAAACATGTACATACTGGGCAACAATGGCTGATTGGTTTAAATGAATTTCTCAGATTACAAAAAAAATAATAAATAAATAAGACATTTAAAAGCAAATGCATATATATACATACATCTATTATATCATTAAAAAGCTGAAAAATATCGTTAAGCTCTGCAAAGCACTTGATCTGGACATACACGGCAGCATTTGCCTGTTCTTCAGTTTCATTCTGAACCACTTTAAGTTGGACGTGTGCACTGTAAACTGACAGTGAGCGACGGCTCAGATATCACACTTTACACAAGCTATGCAAGTTACTCATGCTCCAATTAGGTTGTAGTTACCGTGGTAACAACAAATGAACTTCTCCGATGTCTAAATCAGTGTGACACTGACAGAGAGCATTAAACCACATTTAAATAAGCAAAAAAAAATGACAGACCTATATCATGCAGACGGTAGAAGACTAAGGAGTAATTGTCTGAGGGACTCTGCGCTGGCAGAATAATATAATAAAGACAGGAAATCAGAGAGTTTTGACATTTCCAGGCAATTCAATTGTTGACCTCCACATGCAGTTGCGGTTCTGGCTATCGCACGCTGAGAGATGAGCGGTAATGTGCTGACATCCTGACTTCAGACGAACAGCAGCTTTTTATGCAGTCTAAAATCTCAACCTCACTTGCCAAGCCAGAAATCCACTAAACTTTTAAAACTTCAGGTACTGCTTTCTGAAGTTTGGATCCTTTAAAAGGAGATGCAGAGCTGTAGGTGCTAGTGTTGCTTTCGTCAACGAAAATTATGACTAAATATGAACCTTTATCACGTGACGAAAACGAGACGAGACGCAACGTAAATGCTGGTCATGTGACGATGACTGTAATTAAATGTATAATGCAATATTGTTGACGAATAAAAACGAGACTAAATGTGGTTTACAAAATAAAAACTATGCTAAAATGTCTCTTCTTTTTCGTTGACCAAAACGAGACGAAACGAAATGTTATAACATTATTTCGTCTCGTTTAGTCGCGTTATTATTATAATTTTCAGTATTTCTGTTTCCTGTGTCTCACTTCAGGGGCTGCATCAGGTCGCACTGCGTAGGCGACGTCACTTCCTCAAGCCCCACTCGCGGCATTATTTAGAAGACGACAACAAACAAAGTTAAGTCTGACACAGAGTAAGGCCTTTCGCACCGCGGGAACCTTTTCAAAGTACCAGAACTAATTGTGGAACTACCCACTTTTTGGCGTTTTCGCACCGCAGGAACTGGGTGCGATTTTAGTACCGGACTGCCTTTTTCGAGAACCAAATTAGCTCCTACTCCGGAGCAGGGTCTAACCAGCACAACTGGTACTACCCGTGACGTAATTAGTATCTTTTAATAGTTTTTATGATGCAAAATTTTACTTCAGTTTACAAGCAATACAAGTAACAGACACACATTTTATTTGCACTTTTTAGTATGTTACTGTAGCTCGAGCATTAAAGCACCTTGTTAAACTTGAATGTATTAATTTTTTTCTGGCATTGCCATGTGATGCTATTTTATTTATTTTATTTTATTTATTTTATTTTATTTATTTTATTTAAATGTATGTGTGTGTACTTCTAACATGTTTGGTTGGTAAAATAAATGTTGTAAATTCAAATCAAAGCGTTCTCCGTGTCTGGAATGGATGTATTGTTGAGTCTATAAGGTAACAATAATATAATAAGATAACCTTGTTTGAAATGGGTTTGGCTATATGAAAATGTTGGTTTCGTCTATACTACTAGGTACTTATACCTATAGAATTGCATTACTAAAAAGAGACTAAAATATAATTATCATTGACTAAAACTAGACTAAATGTCATCAGTTTTCGTCGACTAAAACTAGACGAAAATAGTCATAGATAATTCTGACTAAAATAAGACTAAAATGCTCAGACTTTTAGTTGACTGAAACTTGACTAGACTAAAATGAGTATGAACGTGACAAACTAATAAAAACTAAAATGACAGCTTCACACAAAGACTAGACTAAAACTAAAATAGGCCGCCAAAAACAACACTAGTGGGTGCTACACACAGCCAGAAACAGCACAAATTTGACAGACTTCACCACATTTTACTTTTATCATTAGATCTTCTAGTGTTAAGGAATAATATCTATTTAATAAGATCTATCTAGAAACAGTTCAGCGGCATCAGTGGAAGAAGCTACTTTCCTCAAAACACATGCAATCTCAAAACACTGACTCACCTGGATGGTCTGACATGCATGACTGCCATTGTTGGTGAGAATGGCAGACACAGCCTGGAGGATTTTGCCAGTGTCTCCCCAGGCCACCACCAGGCTGAAGAGGCAGGCACTTGAATGTATTCATTTTTTTCTGGCATTGCCATGTGATGCTATTTTATTTATTTTATTTTATTTATAGTTTTTATTTATTTTATTTAAATGTATGTGTGTGTACTTCTAACATGTTTGGTCGGTAAAATAAATGTTGTAAATTCAAATCAAAGCGTTCTCCGTGTCTGGAATGGATGTATTGTTGAGTCTATAAGGTAACAATAATATAATAAGATAACCTTGTTTGAAATGGGTTTGGCTATATGAAAATGTTGGTTTCGTCTATACTACTAGGTACTTATACCTATAGAATTGCATTACTAAAAAGAGACTAAAATATAATTATCATTGACTAAAACTAGACTAAATGTCATCAGTTTTCGTCGACTAAAACTAGACGAAAATAGTCATAGATAATTCTGACTAAAATAAGACTAAAATGCTCAGACTTTTAGTTGACTGAAACTTGACTAGACTAAAATGAGTATGAACGTGACAAACTAATAAAAACTAAAATGACAGCTTCACACAAAGACTAGACTAAAACTAAAATAGGCCGCCAAAAACAACACTAGTGGGTGCTACACACAGCCAGAAACAGCACAAATTTGACAGACTTCACCACATTTTACTTTTATCATTAGATCTTCTAGTGTTAAGGAATAATATCTATTTAATAAGATCTATCTAGAAACAGTTCAGCGGCATCAGTGGAAGAAGCTACTTTCCTCAAAACACATGCAATCTCAAAACACTGACTCACCTGGATGGTCTGACATGCATGACTGCCATTGTTGGTGAGAATGGCAGACACAGCCTGGAGGATTTTGCCAGTGTCTCCCCAGGCCACCACCAGGCTGAAGAGGCAGGCACAGGATAGCGCTGTGAGGGTCTGACCGGTGGGGTCGTTCATCCCTGTGCTCCGCACCGTTGTCTCCAGCAGAAGATGAAAGAGAGACTCTGCAGGGCCAACGGTGGAGTCATGATTAAAACATACAGACTCACTTATATATGTTATCACTTTATTTGAACAGGACAAGGCATCTCACCCAGCACATCTGGAGGTTCGGTCTGAAAGCTCTCCGGCTGCTGCCCCTGGAGCATATCTAGAAGTGCCTGAAGGCTCCGTAAGCACAGTGACGGGTGCGAGAAACGAGTCTCTTTGATGAGCTCAAACACTCCACATAGCCCAATACCAATGATCTGAGGAGCAGAGGAGCATAACTGTGAAGTAGCATTCATCCACACTAGAGATTGACCAAAATTACATTTTAATGGCCAATGCCAATATCTAAACAGTAGGATGGCCAATGACTGATAAAGGCAAATTAATCATATAAAATGTATATTAAAATGTAATAACAACAATAACATTTTCTTCAAACGTTTAAAAACAATGATTCAATACAGAGCTAAGAACCAAACAAACCAACTCAACTCAATGTGATACTGATTTAATACAACAGTTCAATAAACAAGAAGTTAATATTAAGTGACTTACATTGTCTGACTATAACACTATTGTCTGATTTTGCTCTATTTCGTCATCGAAAATTGTTTAAAACTCAGACACAGCGGAGCCGCTGCGCATCTCCATTCAAACACAGCTGTGTTTAGTTTATGAATGAACGGGCATTTTTAAACGAATCTAGTGAGTCAGTGACTCATGATTACGCATTCATAAAGACAGTCACTTGCTTCATTTCTGAATGAATCAGCCGTTCGAATTAATCAATTGAATGAATGATTCAGTGATATAATCAGTGACTTGCCACCACATGCTGGCAGTTTTAGTTTAATTTTAAAGTATATTTTTAGTTATTTAAATCATTTAATATTTCTATATTAAAATTTTTATATTTAAAACATTAATCTCATCATGAATTTATGGATTTAATTGCTCTCATGCCACCTTTCAGCCTTATTAAATGTCTGAAAGTACACCAAGCCACTTTTGTGTTCTTCTGTGCCACCTCTACAAATTAATTTTGTTAATACTGATTTCATTTCATTGGTAACTTATGTTTCTTATTCTACTTGTTCTTATTCTGTCGTTTTAATTAGAATTTTTAAAAGGCTTATCAAATATCATTTTTAAAGAATTTGACAGATGACGACATACTTTTAATAAAGTTAGAAAAATTCCATTACAAAGGTAAAAAACTAAATTCCACTGTAAATCACTTTAAGGAGTCAAATATCCCCTCGTAATGGGAAGGCACATTTTTTATACAATTTTGGATTATTGATTAGAAGGTGCTCCTAAAATTTTGAATATGCTCCTAAATTTTTTAAGTTAGGAGCACAAGTGCTCCTAAAAAGAAAAGTAAGCGTAGAGCCCTGCAGTATAAAACCACCATCATGCAACAGACGAGCCATATCTGAATTCAGTGAGAGTGGAAAATAATCTATCACTATAGCAACACTAGCACTATAGAAAATAAACCCGGGAGTGAATGTGCTTGTTAATATCAACAGACTTTTAATCCGGTGTTGCTGTTTCACCTAATGGGGTTTTATGAGAGCACCAACATGTAGAACATTCAGATCATATGAGGATATAAGTTAGTTTGACTATGCCTCTTTTATCTAAATGTTGTTAAGATACAGATCTTGCTGCGTAGCAATCCTCAGTGACCTCATTAGAGCTGTAACATAAACGGAGATATTTTAATGAAGGTTTCTTTGTGGAAACTGTTCGTTCCTAAAAGTGCTTTCTTCTTGTTATAAGACACTGTGTTGGGCTATCATTACAAGAAACCAGGTTCATCTTTCAAGGTCATCTTCTAAATCAGGAATTTCTGCTTTGTCCATAGGACATTCAAGCGAAATAACAAATGACAGGGCTCGGCAATAAGGACTGCCCGATGGCCCGGGGCCAGCGTGAAAGATGCTCGGGACAGTTGACGGATTTGTCACTGGCACGATCGGGACACTGCCGCGTCGTCACAAAAAACTTAATTCAGTGCACAGACAGCAACGTCTCTGACGCCAGAGACCAGAGTTAAGTTTCTTTCCACGTCTTTCTAGCGTTTGAACGGACAAATACATACAAAAGTATGTCAAAATACCCGTCTTGGTGAGTAACTTTGTAGCTTTAACAATGATTAATCTAGATTTAATTTATACAGTGGAGTAGAGATGCGCCGATCGACCGGGCATTTTTTTTGTTTTATTTCAGACTATCTCTGTTCCGTGCTTGCACACAAACTGCATCGCAATATTTTTTTTCAAAATATCATTTGTGTGGAAATTTTTTACGTTAATATTATATTTAGCCTGTAAACGGCCGTTAACAGAGTTAGGAGCACAAGTGCTCCTAAAAAGAAAAGTAAGCGTAGAGCCCTGCAGTATAAAACCACCATCATGCAACAGACGAGCCATATCTGAATTCAGTGAGAGTGGAAAATAATCTATCACTATAGCAACACTAGCACTATAGAAAATAAACCCGGGAGTGAATGTGCTTGTTAATATCAACAGACTTTTAATCCGGTGTTGCTGTTTCACCTAATGGGGTTTTATGAGAGCACCAACATGTAGAACATTCAGATCATATGAGGATATAAGTTAGTTTGACTATGCCTCTTTTATCTAAATGTTGTTAAGATACAGATCTTGCTGCGTAGCAATCCTCAGTGACCTCATTAGAGCTGTAACATAAACGGAGATATTTTAATGAAGGTTTCTTTGTGGAAACTGTTCGTTCCTAAAAGTGCTTTCTTCTTGTTATAAGACACTGTGTTGGGCTATCATTACAAGAAACCAGGTTCATCTTTCAAGGTCATCTTCTAAATCAGGAATTTCTGCTTTGTCCATAGGACATTCAAGCGAAATAACAAATGACAGGGCTCGGCAATAAGGACTGCCCGATGGCCCGGGGCCAGCGTGAAAGATGCTCGGGACAGTTGACGGATTTGTCACTGGCACGATCGGGACACTGCCGCGTCGTCACAAAAAACTTAATTCAGTGCACAGACAGCAACGTCTCTGACGCCAGAGACCAGAGTTAAGTTTCTTTCCACGTCTTTCTAGCGTTTGAACGGACAAATACATACAAAAGTATGTCAAAATACCCGTCTTGGTGAGTAACTTTGTAGCTTTAACAATGATTAATCTAGATTTAATTTATACAGTGGAGTAGAGATGCGCCGATCGACCGGGCATTTTTTTTGTTTTATTTCAGACTATCTCTGTTCCGTGCTTGCACACAAACTGCATCGCAATATTTTTTTTCAAAATATCATTTGTGTGGAAATTTTTTACGTTAATATTATATTTAGCCTGTAAACGGCCGTTAACAGAGGCCCGCGTCGCTGAAGATGAATGCAAAGAGGAGAAAATACTGTAGCAGGCAGCGCAAGATCAATGTGAAATATAAGAAGAAAATCCTAAATATTGAATTTTGTATGGATGTGTTTCTGAGGGGAACTGACTGTTTTCAGAAAAAGTTTACATGGCGTTTCCTTTGCATCTTGGCTCGGTTTAATGCATTTAAAGTAGTGCTAATACGCACAGCTCTGCTTTGTTTACAACAGTAACCACTGCTGTTGCATAAGCGCCACCTGCTGTCAGAGAGTGAATCAGCGTCTCATTCAGCCCATCTGCTGTTTCTGTTTCATGCAGGTGTTTTATGTAGCATCATTTCACAAAGCTAAAGTCAGACCATTCTGTTTTTGCTTCAAATTTTGAAATTATACAGTCTAATTTCAATCAAACATTGCACATGCTACACGTGTGTATAATCTTTTTTTATCGATTCATGATTAAAATGCAGTGGTTATCACTAATTTCAAATGGCTATGAAAAATCAAGGTGCAACACAGTGAAGAATATGGACATGTTATTTTATGTGATTTATTCCATTTCTGTACCTGAACACCTACAAACATAAAATCCTAAAGCATTATTTAATTTGTGTCTTTGTTCTATATATTCAGTTGTGCTATTGTTTGTAATTTGTTCATTTGTTCTTATTTACTAACTGTTCACTTGTCTTTAATTATGATTGGACTTTATATTTGTCAGGCTAGTAGTTTTTGTTGTTGTATCGAAATTGTAAATTGTAAAATGTAATTGGTATCTAAAATATTGGTTTCATAAAAGAACAAATAAATAAATAACAGATCAAAAACAATGATAAAGGCAACAATTGAATTTTTTGTGGCAGGGCCAGTGAAAATGTTGACAGGGCAAGTAATAATCTGAATCCTTAACGTTGAGCCCTGAATGATCCGGTGTAATGTCTCTCAAGGTTTGGACATGATATAACAGATGCTCAACTATCAATAAAGTGCCTGTCCTTGAATACAAAACACAAAAGCATCTTCAATAGTGAAGCATAACACCCAAAAACAATTTACACATCTTAAAATAATAGACATAAGGGTGTCACATGGGTCCAATCTGCATATTCATGTCTAAGATCCTGTTCCTAAATCATTGACTTTGATCCTAAATCTTTTTTTTTATGAAATTCACTAGATGTTAATATGATAATCTATAGTTAAGATAAACAATCACAAATTTTTGTTGAATAAAAATGGTAATTGGATTTCAAACAATTGGTGTAATGCAGAATTTTTGTTCATTATATTGTTGGAACCATGTTTTAATATTTAAAAGTGCTAAGTATGCCAATTTAATCACTAGGACACTAGAAACATTAAGTGGAATAAGAACCAGAAACATTCCTTGTGATTTTAATTTAATTCCTTGCCCTTCCTATCCCCCTAAACACAATTTCTTCTAGGCCGTAGCCAATGCACAAGATCTTTGAAGTGGAGATTGAAATAATGTTCCAAAGTGTAAAATTGTCATTCAGTGTAATGATCCGGACTTTGATTTTACCAATACATCTTTAAATAAACATATAAAATACCAAGTTAAGAAATATATTTGTTGTCTTGGCATTTTCAAGTAAGTATTGGCTGTGTTATATTAAAAGGACTATGTCTTATTGTTTTTTTTAAGTATTTAAATCGACAGGGGACTTTTGTCCCAAAAATGCAGTTTAACTGAGATCATTCAGTGTAACAGGTAGTTTTTTATCATATAAAAAACTGATAGTCATTCGGCAGATATTGATATTATTAAATGGCACCTTGAAGGCCGTGTGGTGCTGCAGAAAAGTGAGTTTATTGCTCTTAAATAATTTCATTAATGTTAACATATGTTACAAAAACACACGTCATTCAGTTAAATGCCAAAAAAACACTTTTACTGTTCGATTTTTTGAAAAACAAATATATGTTGTGAATAATTGCGATTAACTTTACTGGTCAAGTTCACTGTTTGA
>NW_015505559.1:248724-273365 GCF_001515645.1 Sinocyclocheilus grahami | reverse complement strand
TGAGGTATTCGGCCAATCACAACGCACTGGATAGCTGGCCAATCAGAGCACACCTCGCTTTTCAGACTGATGAGCTTTGTACAAATCGACGCGTTTCAGAAAGGCGAGGCATAGAGGAGAAACAAGAATGTACAGTATGTGGAAAATGTGTTTTTTGAACTTTAAACCGCATAAACTCATTTCATTACACCAAATACACACAAAAAAAATATTTTTAGCAACATTATATGACCCCTTTAATAAAAGGGCTCACTATAGCTTTATTGCTCAGTAAGCTTGCTTCTGGGTCTTAAAGTCACCATGAAATCAAAATTGAAAATTCATATTTTTTAATGGAATACTGTAGTGTTTATTAGAAATAATTTATCCGTGCACTTCATAATTTTTTTTAATTCATATGCCCTCGTAATCTTGAATCAAAAACGTTGATGCATGTTCGCTATTCCCAATTCAGAAGAGCACACACACAGCCTGTGTCTGTGAATGCTTCTTATAGAATCTCTCCCAAAACACAATAACAAATGTAATGGATTTCAGGGTTATAATGGGAATTGTATTGGTTTTAAATGTCAACTATAATGGTGTCTATTTGATGGATTCTATTGGTGGGATGTAATCTGGCAGATGGGAACCAATAGAACAACAGTAATTCCTATTGGAATAATGCCCAAAACAAAAAGTAATTTTGTAATGGTTTAATGCAAACTATAAGAATTTCTGTGATGGTTTCTATTGTTTTTTTCAGCAGGGTAATGATACCCATTACTGTGCTGCACATTATTGGCAATATTGAGCTAAAGCTTGACTTTGCAAATCGCAAATCAAATCACAATCGCAATATCTGTCAAAAAAATCGCAATTTGCTATTTTCCCCCAAATCGCACAGCCCTACATCGGACCTCATGAAAAATAGGCAAGACACATTGCTATGTGACATCAACATGCATTTATCATTCTTACAATCACCACAAGTATGTCCACCTTCACAATGAACTCTGTTAAAACTCTGTTCAATTCAATTGTCTTCACAAAATGAAATTCATTTCAAATACTGGATAAGAGCAGTGTAGAAATTAAAGGATTAGTTCACACAAAAATTAAAATTAGCCCATAAATTACTCACCCTCAAGTTATCCTAGGTGTATACGAGTATGACTTTCTTCTTTCAGACGAATCCAGTCAGAGTTATATAAAAAATAGTCTTTGATCTTACAAGTTGTTTAAAGCCGCTCAGCGGGTGTTGCATGCATCTGTCCAAAATTAGTTCCATCCATAAAAATAAAAAAAATTGTCTCACACGGCTCCGAGGGGTGAACAAAGGCCTCCTGCAGCGAATCGATGTGTTTTTGTAAGAAAAATATCCATATTCAAAACGTAATAATCACTTTAATGTAGCTTGTGCCAACAGTCCTACACGGAAGCAGCTCCGGGTGGATGACGTATGAGGTCAGCTTTGTGCATGCACCGCTCAGAAGTGACGAACGCGGAAGCGCAGCGGAGAGATCAAAACAAAACAACGGTCACGAATTAGAAGTACAAAATGAGTTTTAGTTTTCGCTTACGAAATATAAGCCAAGAGGAGACTGGTTTTCCTTTGCTAAAGTAAGGAAACTATGCTTCCTTTGCTCCTGTTAACAAACGTTGGTTTTCACGAGACTCACCGGCGCATGCGAATGCTGACTTCATACTTCATCAGCCCGGAGCTGCTTCCATGTACAACTGTTGGCGCAAGCTAGATTAAGTGATTATTACGTTTTGAATATGGATATTCTTCTTACAAAAACGCATCGATTCGCTACAGGAGGCCTTTGTTCAACCCTCCTTCCCCCCGCCCGCCCCCGGAGCCGTGTGAGACACTTTTTTTTATGGATGGGCGTTTATTATTTAACTTCTTTTGGACTGATGCATGCAACACCCGCTGAGTGGCATTAAACAGCTTGAAAGATCAAAGAAATTTTTTTATATAACTCTGATTAATCTTCTTTCTAAGAAGAAAGTCATATACACCTAGGATGACTTGAGGGTGAGTAATTTATGGGCTAATTTTCATTTTTGGGTGAACTAACCCTTTAACAACACTAACATAACAACAAAGCTAATGTTTTATATTAAGCACAAAGTACCTATATAAAATACGAACCTATATAACCTTTAATTAAATTAAGCTTACTGAATCGCAGGCTACTGTCAGATAAAGCGCAACCAAACTGATGTGTGTTTACGGTGTGTGTAGGCTATGTTGTCTCCGGCAGGTACGGAGCGGGGCTCGAATAGACTATTATTAACGGATATCGCGATATTTATTAAGGCGATTATCGATAAAAAAATGTTTTACATATCACCCAGCCCTAGTTGTGACTGATGCCCCGTTCTATTTCTAACATACTCCAAGCGCTTGTGCTACTTCCGACAACAGTACAAATGGATTCAAAACTTTCACTTTAATGCGCCCACTGTAGACAGCCTCATGCTGTTATGGAACGACAACGGTGGCACCTGGTGGATGGCATGTATTCTTTACAGCTTAGGCAATCACATTCAGTAGAAAGCTAGGCCATCATTAATTAATCCAATGCTGGTGTTTAGTATCATGACCACACAAGAAGCTCAAATATAAAAATATAATTTGAAGTAATAGTCTCATAATATAGCACTGCAGTTATCATAAGAGATACAAAAGGCAGAAATGAAACAAAAAAACAAAAAATACTAAAGCACGAACGATAGGATCATAAGATTGGGCTTTATTAATATCGTCGACTGACCTTGGGGAGTTTGATGGTGGGTTCGCGGTACTCCTCTTCCTCCTCACTGTCTGAGTCGCCGCTCTGCACAGAGTTGCGGGAGGCCAGGGCCAACGCGGCCTCCTTCTGCTGCCAGTCCAGGACGCAGTGCCGTACATTACAGTAGACGTTGAATGCAGAGGGGTTGCTGTGGAGTTTGATGTCAGGCACTCAGGCACTGGCATCCAGAGTGTCTGTCTGCCAGATGATAAAAAGACATACAGAATTAGGAGTGATACACAAGGAGGGAGGGAGGGAGGCAGGCTGTGATAAGAGACAATAGGTTATGATGCATGAAGAACTACAGGTCTTGGGGAACACTGTACTTTACTGATTTTTCTAAGGCAACCAGAGGTGCTACTGTTTGTAGGTCTACATCTACATATACATATACATTTCGACATGCTTTTTGATTATTACACTTATATTAAAGCATTAACCAGAGCAAACAAAAAATAATATTTTTACATTTTTGTACATTCTTTTTAATTTAATCATTAAAAGAGTATCCAGAAAAATTTTAACTGGGACAAAAAAAAAAGAAACTGAATTTGGGATCAAATAAAATTGATCTCATAGGGCCATAATTACTGTGATATTAGATATGTATATGTAAATATTTTTATGTATTTAGGGGTGGGCTGCATGACCAAAGACTTATATTGCTAAATATATTATTGCTTATATATTATTAAATTAATTAAAATATTGCATTTCATTTATAAATAATTTAAATATATATTTTCTTCATTTTAAAATAAATTCAATTATATATTTTAAAAATATATATCATTACAGAAATAATAAAAATAGCAATAATATTATAAACCAGAATTAATTCTGACGAGTTACACTGAAACATACCCAATATACACACACACGTCTGTAACTGTAACAATTTCATTTGAGTGTATCAATTTGTCACAGACAATGTAATTTTAACAACCCCCATTTTGATACGTTTCTTCACATGCTACCTGTAAGTAGCGCAAAGCATAACTGCATGGACACATCCACCATGCAGGGGTTAAAGCAAAAAAAAATCCTGTGTCTGAACTTTTCTCCGGGGTTTGGGGGGTTGCAGGGGTGGACACATACACAGGGTTATTTGGCAAAAAAGATTTATTTGAAAATTATTTTCCTTGAAACTAACTAGGGTTGGGTACCGAACTCTGTATTTTTAAGGGTACCGACTGACTGACCGAATTACAAGGCAAGCCGAAATGTTGTGAAGTGTGGTTACATTTCTAGGGCCATATGGTTTCTGCGAAATGCGGACGGGATCGTGGAGTCCAATCATAAAAACGTAATTTACTCTATAGCGCGGAATGTCACGGAATTCGTCCATTTTGGACGAGTAAATCAAAAGTATCCACTGCCACTTAATTTGAATCACTGTCAGATAAAGCGCAACCAAACTGATGTGTGTTTATGGAGTGTGTAGGCTATGTTGTCTCCGGCAGGGACGGCGCGGGGCTCGAATAGACTATTATTAACGGATATCGCGATATTTATTAAGGCGATTATCGATAAAAAAATGTTTTACATATCACCCAGCCCTAGTTGTGACTGATGCCCCGTTCTATTTCTAACATACTCCAAGCGCTTGTGCTACTTCCGACAACAGTACAAATGGATTCAAAACTTTCACTTTAATGCGCCCACTGTAGACAGCCTCATGCTGTTATGGAACGACAACGGTGGCACCTGGTGTAAATATGGCGTATGACACCTCACACAGGATGGCATGTATTCTTTACAGCTTAGGCAATCACATTCAGTAGAAAGCTAGGCCATCATTAATTAATCCAATGCTGGTGTTTAGTATCATGACCACACAAGAAGCTCAAATATAATTAACCATACTGAAGTAATAGTCTCATAATATAGCACTGCAGTTATCATAAGAGATACAAAAGGCAGAAATGAAACAAAAAAAGGATATATACTAAAGCACGAACGATAGGATCATAAGATTGGGCTTTATTAATATCGTCGACTGACCTTGGGGAGTTTGATGGTGGGTTCGCGGTACTCCTCTTCCTCCTCACTGTCTGAGTCGCCGCTCTGCACAGAGTTGCGGGAGGCCAGGGCCAACGCGGCCTCCTTCTGCTGCCAGTCCAGGACGCAGTGCCGTACATTACAGTAGACGTTGAATGCAGAGGGGTTGCTGTGGAGTTTGATGTCAGGCACTGGAAAGGCCCCATCCAGAGTGTCTGTCTGCCAGATGATAAAAAGACATACAGAATTAGGAGTGATACACAAGGAGGGAGGCAGGGAGAAAGACTGTGATAAGAGACAATAGGTTATGATGCATGAAGAACTACAGGTCTTGGGGAACACTGTACTTTACTGATTTTTCTAAGGCAACCAGAGGTGCTACTGTTTGTAGGTCTACATCTACATATACATATACATTTCGACATGCTTTTTGATTATTACACTTATATTAAAGCATTAACCAGAGCAAACAAAAAATAATATTTTTACATTTTTGTACATTCTTTTTAATTTAATCATTAAAAGAGTATCCAGAAAAATTTTAACTGGGACAAAAAAAAAAGAAACTGAATTTGGGATCAAATAAAATTGATCTCATAGGGCCATAATTACTGTGATATTAGATATGTATATGTAAATATTTTTATGTATTTAGGGGTGGGCTGCATGACCAAAGACTTATATTGCTAAATATATTATTGCTTATATATTATTAAATTAATTAAAATATTGCATTTCATTTATAAATAATTTAAATATATATTTTCTTCATTTTAAAATAAATTCAATTATATATTTTAAAAATATATATCATTACAGAAATAATAAAAATAGCAATAATATTATAAACCAGAATTAATTCTGACGAGTTACACTGAAACATACCCAATATACACACACACGTCTGTAACTGTAACAATTTCATTTGAGTGTATCAATTTGTCACAGACAATGTAATTTTAACAACCCCCATTTTGATACGTTTCTTCACATGCTACCTGTAAGTAGCGCAAAGCATAACTGCATGGACACATCCACCATGCAGGGGTTAAAGCAAAAAAAAATCCTGTGTCTGAACTTTTCTCCGGGGTTTGGGGGGTTGCAGGGGTGGACACATACACAGGGTTATTTGGCAAAAAAGATTTATTTGAAAATTATTTTCCTTGAAACTAACTAGGGTTGGGTACCGAACTCTGTATTTTTAAGGGTACCGACTGACTGACCGAATTACAAGGCAAGCCGAAATGTTGTGAAGTGTGGTTACATTTCTAGGGCCATATGGTTTCTGCGAAATGCGGACGGGATCGTGGAGTCCAATCATAAAAACGTAATTTACTCTATAGCGCGGAATGTCACGGAATTCGTCCATTTTGGACGAGTAAATCAAAAGTATCCACTGCCACTTAATTCGAATCGCGATATGAACTAATGTCTGTGAATATTAAAATGCAAAAAAAGACGGTTTAAATATGATTAAATATGAATCCTGCATGTTCCGCTTGCCTCTGTATGTATGAATGGCGGAAACACGGTTTTGTTTACTACACAAATACTGAAGCATGCATGACACTCAGTTCTATATGCTTATAGAACTGAAACTTGCAAAACAGACACTAGCCTCAAAATGCAGCCCTGAGAACTAAACCTACAAAAATACTGTGCTCAAAAAAAAAGAGAACTTTGCTGCTTTCTTCCTCACACTTCACTGACATTTCAGTTCGTTCAATAACAACACAGTTTGCCACATACTGAGAAAGGAACCAATGGACATAATAAGCACTTGGAAGAACAACCTATAACAAAACCATAATTAGGCAAGGCAAGGAGATGTTTCTTTGTAGCTGTACAATGAGAGAATACATATGGACCTAATGGGTAAAGAACAGACAATAACGTCAAGTATATGAACCTGAAACAGGAGGGGATGTTTCAAATTATCACATCAGCCTGAAGATAGGAAATTAATGTACATTTTTACACACTCCTTATGCTCCTCAAAGATGCTGTTTTGTTGTACAAACTATGCCATTTCTTTACTTTACATTCAATACCAAAATGGGTTCACAAATTGATTCAACATTTAAACACTTAATGCACAGAGATGACCATGACTATAACATTTGTAAACTGCAGCTATGTGGTGTTTGAAAAATTAACATCTTTAGCACCAAACCTAATACACCTGTTACTTATGAGACAACTGGCATGAACAAAATATGATCCATTTGAAGGGTTTTTCCTTCATAGAGAATCATGAGGTGGCCGCCTCCGCCAAACTGTGTGGCTGTCGACAAAACTCAGGCAGGCAGTCATGTGCAAGCGTCCCTGAACAGCGTCTATTAGGGCTTTTAGTCCAAAAGTGCACATATTTGGAGAAATACTGATATTTTTATACATATTTACATCATTTCTTTACACAAAATCATAATTTCTATAAATTTTCCACTGATTTACGTGATCTGATGAGCATTAGGTGCTCCCAGCACGGTCTCAGTATGTTTTCTCTTCTGCGGTCGCTGTTGTGACTCATTCGCTGCTCATCTGTCAATCATATTACGCGTTCATAACCCACCCTGTCTCTTCTGACCACAGGTTTTCACCACACTTCCGCGTTCTGTTCTATCCACAACAAACCCAGAGAAACGTTTCTACACTCAAAACATCAAAATAATAAACACACGATTACTATAGTATACGGTTTGTATGCGATTTTCATTAGATTTGGGGTATTTTCATATTTTCAACAAAAAATGAGGTTTACACGAGAAATGCTAAGCTGGTGTAGTGATTAGCTGCATATAAAAAGCAGCAAATAACTTCAACAACATTAAAGGGGTCAAATGATGCTGCTAAAAAGAACATTATTTGGTGTATTTGGTGTAATGAAATGTGTTTATGCGGTTTAAGGTTAGGGCTGGACAATAATTCAATATCAATTTGTATCGCGATATTATTTTTTTCAATAACGGTGATATGATTTTTAAACACATTTCCGATATTTCGATATACATTACCAGTTTCCCATACATTTATTTATTTGTGCCGTTTGACTTCGTTGAATAAACATGAGCACTGCACGTTTCAAAATCATAACACGGCGCGGGGTGTTTTATATGAATGTATCTCTGAAGGGAACCGACTGTCTTCAGAAAAGTTTCGATGGCATTTTCATTTGATCTGATAAAGTAGCATTCATGAGCGGAGCTGCTTTGATTACAGCCATTACTGGGGAAACCGCTAGTTTTATCCATAGACTGTAAAAAACAGGTTTTATCACTTTAAAAGCACCTCCTGGTGACAGAGAATGAGTTTTCATTTTAAATAAGCCCGTCTCCAGCAAGGTTATTTCGTAAGCGAAAACTAAGACGAAAACGATTGGTCAAAAAACATTTTCATAAACTGAAAAAAAAAAAATCTAAATAAATTGATGTGTGTCGGTTTAGGGAAATACCCGTAAATGACCCATCATGCACGTGAGGTTATCTGACGGAGAGACGCAAAGCAGTTTAAAGCAGAGTCCTGCACGGGTGCTGTTAGGTAAACCTGCATCCGCAGTACACAACAGAACACACGACTCATTATCCGACAGCAGCCAGCTCCAATTTAATTCTGTACCCGACCCGTTTGACATAAAGAGCGCGACCTGAACCGCACCCGCATTAAATAGGCTACTGCATCAGTAAGGCAAAATTATTAATTTTCTCATGTGACACAAGCAATCAAACCAAAATAGGCATTTTAAGTTGGTGCTTTGAAGAGAAATAGACAAGCAGCGCAACAGAAGAATGAGCCTTCCTGTATACAATACAAACATTTGCCTACATCTTGTGAACAATCTGCCAGGCTGTTTTGAACAAATGTGCATAAACTACATAAATCTTCATATGATTCATATGAAACACACAGCGCCTTCACGACATGGCGGTGGCAGCAGCAACAATACTACAGCGAGAATAAAAGTTACGCCTTCTTTCTTTGCGAGAACATTTGGGTGGCGTTATGCAAATCTTCCCACATCGTGACAGACATGTGGGGGCGTGTTAGAACGAGCCGTTTTACGTGGTTGACTCTTGACTTTTATAAAGAATATCTCTTTGGATTTGAGACTTTAGTCTTTGCAACTTTGCAGATCTTCTTTATGCACCAAGAGCATGTAACACTCCAAAGAGAAAGGAACAATTGAATCGCATCATATGACCCCTTTAAGGTCGTTCCACACTGAGCGCGATGCAAAAAAGCGAGGCGAATCGCTGACAAACAGTGCTTTCACACCAAACGCAAAACGATTGTTCGCCTTCTGCTAATTCACACCTGCACGCTAGGTGGCGCTGACCAACAATGCATTTTTCCTCAGATATGTATCTCATATATGGATTTAACATCGTCCACTGCTCAATATACAGCATTAAATAAATATAGCTAAATAAAGTTAGGTTCTACACCAGAAACAAACCATCTATAATGCTTACAAGAAAACTTCGTAAAATATAAATAGAAGTACAATTAGCAACAAGCCACATTTGAAAATGTATGTAATTATTAATGTATTTGCTTAAAACCCACTTTAAACCATCGAGTGCTTGTAATAACTCCCGATAGTGATCTATATTTGATTTTGATTCTAGGCATACACGTACTCGTTGTGTTTAGTAACGCCACACTGCTTATTGTCATAAACATCCTTTATTGTTATAAAAATAACATGAGCTGTATATAAAACACATACAGAAAATATATCGTCATAATCATATGTCTACGTGCTTTCATATTTCATGTGTAGAAAAATGTTTCCCTCGAATTTATTAATATGGAAGATCTAGAGTGAACGCGCTCTGACTCATCATACTCGCGCACGTGGAAGAAAACACTCCAGATGACAATTCAGTGGATAATTAATAGAATTATATTAAGAACATGTGAGAATAAATCTGTTCTCAGATACCAAAAATAACAAAAACTCGTCATCCACTCTCTTCTCTCTCGGGATACTCTTCTTCTGTGTTAGTAGTTTAACTGGTTTTCGAAACAGCGGCACCACTCTTGCCTTTTTGTGCAACAGCAGCTGCTCCGGTCACGTGATCCTAGTTCAAATTAGGGCTGGGCGATATAGCAAAAAAAGACATGTGGGGGAGTGTTAGAATGAGCCGTTTTACGTGGTTGACTCTTGACTTTTATAAAGAATATCTCTTTGGATTTGAGACTTTAGTCTTTGCAACTTTGCAGATCTTCTTTATGCACCAAGAGCATGTAACACTCCAAAGAGAAAGGAACAATTGAATCGCATCATATGACCCCTTTAAGGTCGTTCCACACTGAGCGCGATGCAAAAAAGCGAGGCGAATCGCTGACAAACAGTGCTTTCACACCAAACGCAAAACGATTGTTCGCCTTCTGCTAATTCACACCTGCACGCTAGGTGGCGCTGACCAACAATGCATTTTTCCTCATATGTATCTCATATATGGATTTAACATCGTCCACTGCTCAATATACAGCATTAAATAAATATAGCTAAATAAAGTTAGGTTCTACACCAGAAACAAACCATCTATAATGCTTACAAGAAAACTTCGTAAAATATAAATAGAAGTACAATTAGCAACAAACCACATTTGAAAATGTATGTAATTATTAATGTATTTGCTTAAAACCCACTTTAAACCATCGAGTGCTTGTAATAACTCCCGATAGTGATCTATATTTGATTTTGATTCTAGGCATACACGTACTCGTTGTGTTTAGTAACGCCACACTGCTTATTGTCATAAACATCCTTTATTGTTATAAAAATACCATGAGCTGTATATAAAACACATACAGAAAATATATCGTCATAATCATATGTCTACGTGCTTTCATATTTCATGTGTAGAAAAATGTTTCCCTCGAATTTATTAATATGGAAGATCTAGAGTGAACGCGCTCTGACTCATCATACTCGCGCACGTGGAAGAAAACACTCCAGATGACAATTCAGTGGATAATTAATAGAATTATATTAAGAACATGTGAGAATAAATCTGTTCTCAGATACCAAAAATAACAAAAACTCGTCATCCACTCTCTTCTCTCTCGGGATACTCTTCTTCTGTGTTAGTAGTTTAACTGGTTTTCGAAACAGCGGCACCACTCTTGCCTTTTTGTGCAACAGCAGCTGCTCCGGTCACGTGATCCTAGTTCAAATTAGGGCTGGGCGATATAGCAAAAAATTTATCAACAATATAATGTTTAATATCGTTCGGTATCGATATTTATCGATTTCAATTATTGACATGTTTTATAACCTTTTTTAAACAAAGAGCAATAGAAAAAAAAGTTTCAATTTAACCACTGTATTTTTAAATTAACCCAATTTATTGAGACAAACAACAAATATTTTTTGGGTTTAACAGTCAAACACACAATAAAAAAATGTATCAACAATATAATGTTTAATATCGTTCGGTATCGATATTTATCGATACCAATTATTGACATGTTTTATAACCTTTTTTAAACAAAGAGCAATAGAAAAAAAAGTTTCAATTTAACCACTGTATTTTTAAATTAACCCAATTTATTGAGACAAACAACAAATATTTTTTGGGTTTAACAGTCAAACACACAATAAAAATTAAACATTTAATTTCTAATGTTTTATATGCAGATTAAATAGGTCTTAAAGAAACTTTTGGCTTGTCTCCCAAGGCCACAAGAGGGCGCAATGAGCAAAATAATGGCGCACATAAATAGGGCTGTCCCGATAACCGCAATACTGCGGTATTGCGCAGTATTGACGAGCAAATCGCAGAAGAACCGCAGCAACCGCGATTTTTGCGTGTTTTCTTTTTCCATAAGTTTATGCCCTTGTCGTTTTACACTTCATGCATGTGGAACTAACTGTTATACATATAGGCTAACGATAGCCTAACAATCTTATTGTCAGGTTTATGTTCTGTTATGTGGGCCGTTATTTTGTCATTCTCTTCTGTTTACTTCAATTCCTATTAAATATTGTGAAAATCTTGCTAATTATTACTCCCATCATTGCACTTATTTGTTCATTCTATGCTGCCCCAAAAACACATTAATATGCAAATTAGATAATTTTTCCTTTTCCGCTGATGTCACTTACAGTAAGCCGCACACTCTGTTGGATAACATTAGGGTATGTAGTGCTCACTTCTCACCATCCAGTCCTTTCCTGATGGATAAAATCCTGTGCTGTCAAATGGGTTGCAAAGGGCAACCTCACTGTTCTTTCTCTTTGTTCGGTCTCATTTTCTTAAGGCCAGGCTGTTTCTAAACAATTCTAAGAATCAGCAGGCGTAAAATAATTTTCTCACACCCTCTCTGTAATTTCATATTGTATACATTATGCATTTTTAGACTACCACACTGGATGGCATTCATGAACGATCACATTATGTCCCACAGTCTCATTTTTGCCTCTCTCTGTTCTTACTGTTTCTTGCTCACCGGTGAGCACATGTTCGTTCGGGTTGGTGTTAAGAAAGCCAGGTGTCAGCAGGAATCCAGTCAATTCGGTGCAGCTTTGTCTCTGCACCAGACGTAATTACAGCTGTACCTTTGTGTGCACAATAAGCAGAGAGCTGAAAACAGGAATGAGCAGCAGTTTGATGTCGATCTTTCACACAAAAGCCAGAATATGATCAAAGGAAGCTGTATTATAAAATGAGGTCGACATGCAGACGTGACCCATGCAAGGCGCATTATGTGTGGCAAAATCTCACATGGCTGAATTTGTGCACCAACCCGTAATAGTTTTAAAAGAATGTCGGTGTCTTTAATGATTCTCTCCTGCTGAGCCATAGTGCAGGTGTACGTTGGGAAAAACAAGCTAAAAGTCTTCACAATTGAAGTAGCAGTGATAGTTTTTGTACCTTTCGCAATGCGTTATATTATCTTTTGTATGTTTTTGTTGCAGCTGTCATAGGGATGGGCGATATAGCTAAAAAATATATCAACAATATAATGTTTAATATCGTTCGGTATCGATATTTATCGATACCAATTATTGACATGTTTTATAACCTTTTTTAAACAAAGAGCAATAGAAAAAAAAGTTTCAATTTAACCACTGTATTTTTAAATTAACCCAATTTATTGAGACAAACAACAAATATTTTTTGGGTTTAACAGTCAAACACACAATAAAAATTAAACATTTAATTTCTAATGTTTTATATGCAGATTAAATAGGTCTTAAAGAAACTTTTGGCTTGTCTCCCAAGGCCACAAGAGGGCGCAATGAGCAAAATAATGGCGCACATAAATAGGGCTGTCCCGATAACCGCAATACTGCGGTATTGCGCAATATTGACGAGCAAATCGCAGAGGAATGCAAGAACCGCAGCAACCGCGATTTTTGCGTGTTTTCTTTTTCCATAAGTTTATGCCCTTGTCGTTTTACACTTCATGCATGTGGAACTAACTGTTATACATATAGGCTAACGATAGCCTAACAATCTTATTGTCAGGTTTATGTTCTGTTATGTGGGCCGTTATTTTGTCATTCTCTTCTGTTTACTTCAATTCCTATTAAATATTGTGAAAATCTTGCTAATTATTACTCCCATCATTGCACTTATTTGTTCATTCTATGCTGCCCCAAAAACACATTAATATGCAAATTAGACACCGTTTATAGGTATATTGTATATAATGGAAAAACTCATTTATGGCCATTGTACACACAATATATTAAACCCTTTGCAATAAAAAAAATGGTTTTTAAAAAATATCTTTCATAACATAGTTGACAATCATCTTTATATAAAGTTTGGAATAAAAAAAAATCAACATTTGAATGAATGAACGAATGAATGAATGAATGAATGAATTTTATTGTGTATTGCTGTACACCCAAAGAGCTTTACAATCATGTGGGGGGGGGGAGGTCTCTCCTCAACCACCACCAGTGTGCAGCATCCACCTGGATGATGCGACGGCAGCCACAGGACAACGGCGCCAGTACGCTCACCACACACCAGATACATGTGGAGAGGAGAGAGAGTCATAGAGCCAATCAAGTGGATGGGGATTATTAGGAGGCCATGACTGACAGGGGTCAGTGGAGGGAATTTGGCCAGGACACCGGGGTTACACCCCTACTCTTTACAAGAAGTGCCATGGGATTTTTAATGACCACAGAGAGTCAGGACCCACGCAGACCACAGGGTGAGCACCCCCTGCTGGCCTCACTAACACCTCTTCCAACAGCAACAAAAAAACTTTTTTCAAAATTTTTCTTATGATCTAAACAACAATGACAAAATACTAAATTCACAAAACTGTTTTTTTAGTCAGGAGGATATATATGTGTGTGTGCATATATTAGGGCTGCACGATAAATCGCATGCGATATTTAACGCGCATCTTGTCAGAAAAGCCGGTTCTGTAATCAGCGGCAAATCTCCATCACCTGTGGGCTTTCACATTGAGCAGCATTAACTACACAGAGCCGTTGTTCACAGACGAGCTGCGCAAAACCACGTTCATATTCGCGCAATTTTTTGCGCAGCTCGTCTGTGAACAATGGCTCTGTGTAGTTAATGCTGCTCAATATGAAAGCCCACAGGTGATGGAGATTTGCCGCTGATTACAGAACCGACTTTCTGACAAGATGCGCATTAAATATCGCATGCGATTTATCGTGCAGCCCTAGTATACATATATATGGTGATAATACCGCACTATTGAGCCACTCAAAATTACCGCAAGGGAAATTCCCTCACCGCGACAGCCCTACACAATGTCAACGTAAGGAAATAACTGTCAATAAAAAAAACTCTAAATTAACTCATATAAATCAAATATAATTTCATAAATTGCATAAACAATTATGAACAAAACAGCATCATGTATTTAGGCATTGCTTAATACAAAAAGCCAAATCGCCATTCACCCAGATTGCATTTAAAACATATGAGACCCAGTGAAAAGGAATAAAGTTCCACAAATTCGCGACGTGTTTTCTAAAAGTTGAAACTGTTTTAACTTTGCATGGCTACATCTCTTGTGTGAGACGTGAGTACAGCAGTCATATTTGTCCATCTAAACAAATGCGCCGAATATGCATCCGTGTGAATGGCTTGGTTTCGGTTTTCACCTAATCAAGATCTTCCCCGCATTGAGCTTCTATATTTCTCTAATATTTTGAATGAATAACGCAGCAGTGGCGCGTCTCGTGGGCTAGATTAACAAAACATTACAATGCAACAACGTCAATTATATCTCGTGAGCCACTGATGACGCTCCCTGATGCACACCTAACATTCAAATGCAAATGTTTATTTTAAATTCGACTAATATAATTTTTTTTATTCACAATCTCCTCATCACAGACAGGCACAGCACTCAATTCAGCATGTGTTCGTGTTTGTGTAAGCTGTCTGCATCACTCATAGCACGTACCTATATCGTGCACTATATTGAAAATTTTTAATATCGTTATCGAAGTAATAATTAAATTAAAACGAATAATTAAATGTATCATTTTGATGGCGGATTGTAACCCATAAAGGATTATGTGTTTATGAAACACATGTGAATGAAATTAAATTATATTCCAGTTATAAAGGTGCTTTTGATTACAGATAGCCTGGGATTACAAAGATTTGAATTTTAAAGAAAATCAGTTCGAAGGGAGCATAATTTGCTTTTTGGGTTATAAGAATTTCTTAATATGAAATTCGAAGTGTATGTCAATTAGATTAGACTGTGCAGAAATTGAAATCTACACGCTAATACACACTATACTCAGTCACCAATGCTGATGCTGTTAACATTAATCATTTGAGAATAAAGTATAACAATAATAATAATTTGAACGGTTTGATGTGATATGAGCTAACCGATCTTTAGATTTAATCACCATTGCTAGCGAGATTTATGGTAATGCTTTTTTCCTCAGTTGGTCAGAACAAAAGTGGCAGACTTGTTACTTACTTGTTTAGATGGCAATATACGGTGAAAATTCTTATTTGTAGGGCTGTCACGATTATGAAATTTTGCTGACGATTAATTGTCTAAAAAATAGTCACATTATTGCGATTAATTGTCTGTTTTAGGGCTTTGGCGGTTATGCCGATTATCACGATTAATTGTCTGTTTTTATGGCTTTCATTATATAATTGATTAATTTAAGGGTTCAGTAAATAATTATGATGTTATCTTTTAATCTTTTTGAGTTATTATTTTGCAGTGTAAGATTACATAGAGTATTCCAAATTCTAAGAATTGGCCAATACCGATCCAACACCAGCGCTATTTTTCTTACACCACTATAGAATATCAATACTGTGTTTGTGGAACTAATGGTCACTCTTTTAAACCCTTTGTTAAATGCAATCCACTAAATACTCACTTCCTCATTACAGAGAAAAACTACACTTGAATAAAAATATATAAGCTATGAAATTAAACTAGCTGACTGCATAATTTAGCAGCAAAAACAATATCTTGAAAAAAATAATCTTTGGTGCACATTATACAATTGAAACATGTTTATTCTGTTAACTATTTGTATTCTTACAAAATACATTCATGAATAAAAGATAGAAATCATGAGAAAAAGAAAGGCTTCTAATAATCTTTCTGTTTGTGATAATTCCTTCCTTAAACTTCAAGTATTATAATGGGAATATATCATCTTGGAGAGAGAGTTTTACTGTGCTGACTGTAGGGATGCAGCGATTAACCGGTATCGCGATTAACCGCGCTTTAAAACGTCACGGTTAATTAACCGTAAAGGTTCCGCAAAAGCGAGTGTTTCTGTTACACGGAACGGAACTGTAGCAGCTTGCGCAAAATGAAAACAAAGTTACACTAGCGGTGCACCAGCTTAAAACGGCGTGCTTATCAGAGGCACGAGGCTACTACATGCATTAGATGAACTGTGACAGAGGGACCAAACAGCGACGCTTTATTTCCACCAGAGAAATGCCTGTCGATAGTGTGGGACCATTTTGGGTACACCACGAATGACCAGGGTGTCATTTAAATATTGCTGTAAAAATCTGCTGCTAAAGAGCGAATACATAGAGGATAATGCACGGCTTGCTGTACACTGAACGATTTTAATGCACGACGTGAAGGGGCAAGAACCACCTGACGAGAAGCTACAGCTCGTTAGCTCTGCATTCTGCCCGCTTCAGATCAGAAAGAGATGAAATAATGCAGTAAGATCACATTTATTTGAATTAATTAATTATAACATCTAGCTACTTGAATTAATTATTCGAGAGAGAGAGAGAGAGGTGACCGTTGCCTGTGTGGATTAGCCTACCTGCGTCTGTGCGTCTCTCCAGTAGGCTATTTAATCTATTTTATTAATAAAAGTCACGGGGCAGCATTCTCAAGAAGTTTGTGTCCTCCTGAATGTTTGTACACGTGCGCAGCGTGATCTCCGATCTCACAAACCAAAATAATAGGCATGATTTTCTCAGGCCACATGTAAAATCATGATTTATTATAAAGATTATTAAAATGAATACGTATGGATTACAATAATATTTCAGTTTATTTCCATCATTAGTAACAGTTTCCCCTGTGGGACAAATAAAGTTAATATTAGTCGTATATTATTAATAATAGGCTACTTCATTCACTTTGTTATTTACTATCCCTGTTGTAGTATTATTCAGAAGTAAAAATCGTAAAACCGTGATTATTCCTCAGGCAATAATCGTACCAACAAAATCTATAATCGTTGCATCCCTAGCTGACTGTCATAACTGAATGTGATGTGCTTGAATGCTGCAGCAGAAGGAAGATGAATTTCTGTAAACCTAAATTCCGTCTCTCACATTAAGATATGGAATGGCTTCAGATGATATAGCTGGGCTCCAGACTGCTTTTCTGCCTGTGCGACTAAATTTTGTGTGCAGTCGCACTGGCGCGACCACCGCGTTGGTCAACTCATAAGCGCTGCAATTTCTGTTGCATATGAGAAACATCAAATGAAACAAAGCATAACGAAACAGCGCTTAGAGAGTATACCTACTCAGCTACAGCAAAAATTACGCGCATATTGAGGAAACCATGGATTGTTTTCAAGCGAAAGTCAAGTAAAAGACCGCTTCTTAAACCAGAGAAGGTGAACATGCTGGTATTCTTGTGGGGGGGAAAAAAAAACATGCAAGCACGGTCACTGTTAGTTTTACTTTTCTTTTTGTTTTCATTTTTGAAAAACTTATCTTTGTGGCTTCAGATGATATAGCTGGGCTCCAGACTGCGACCATTTTTTTCTGCCTGTGCGACAAAATTTTTGTGTGCTGTTGCACTGGCGCGACCACCGCGTTGGTGAACTCATAAGCGCTGCAATTTCTGTTGCATATGCGAAACATCAAGCTGAAATCGAAACTGAAAGCATAACGAAACAGCACTTAGAGAGTATACTCGCCGCGTCAGCACGAGCGCGAAGGTGCGGGCAGCAAAAATGATGCGCATATTGGGGAAACGATTTTCAAGCGAAAGTCATGTAAAAGACCTCTTCTTAAACCAGAGAAGGCGAACATGCTGGCATTATTGTGGGGGGAAGAAACAGCCCCAGACCATCACACTACCACCACCATATTTTACTGTTGCTATGATGTTCTTTTTCTGAAATGCAGTGTTACTTTTACGCCAGACGTAATGGGACACACACCTTCCAAAAAGTTCAACTTTTGTCTCGTCAGACCACAGAGTATTTTCCCAAAAGTCTTGGGGATCATCAAGATGTTTTCTGGCAAAACTGAGAGAACTTTTATTACAAAACAAATAAAAATACACCATGCAATAGGGCAGGCTATGCCTAATATAAAATAACAAATAACTTACATAAATTTGAATAGGTATACAAAACTGGAAATAAGTAAACGTATTATAACCAAATAAATAAGAAACGTAGAACGTGTATTAGCAAATCGAATGTCAAATATAATAAATAAATGACAGTTTAAATAAAGTAAAATTCAACAAACACTGTGGAACCAATTAAATAAGAAACGAATGTTTAAAAAAAACTTCCAAAATCACCTTAGATAAACGACAAAAGTCAACAGGCTTTTCAAAATCCAAAATATTGCCAAACAGGCGCTTTTGCATCTGGTTTCGAAACTAAATAATCTGCGATCGTCTTGTCTGTCTCACCTCACTCTTCTTGTCAGTCAGCTCGACTCACTCTCCTCACTGAAGAAATTAAATCTGATCTGTGATGCGACTGTCGTTCGGCACGCTGCATTGAGCAGCCGCGTTCAGTTTTTAAATTGTAGTGTCTGTTCTTTTACTGAACTAAATTATTTTTGATTTCTATAAAAAATCAAAACGACGGTGGGGGTCGGTGACGCGGTGGGCAAGTGACGTAATCGGTGTTGTGGTTTAACACCGGTATCACCGTCAGCACAGTCTATCGCGGCAAGCCTATTCCATATAACTATAAACTATGATAAAAGTTCATCAGCATGCATTGAATAATCCCATGTTGTAAAGCAAAAAAAATACAAAATATTGCGACTAAATCATGTGGTCGTGCGACCAACTGAGAAAGTTAGTTGCAAAAGAGCGACCAGTGGGAAGAATGAGCCTGGAGCCCTGTATAGGCTATACAGTGCATGAAAAGCAAACTGGTGCTCTTCTGTTTCTTTTGGTGTATGACTCCCCCTTGTCTCGTATAAAAGGCATAATAATCGTGGTTGTTAGATCAAATAATCGCGATTAGACTGTTATTTAATTATCGCGACAGGCCTACTTATTTAGGTCATATTCCAAGACATAGGCAAGAATCTGTGATTGCGAAGTACAGTAAATATCCACACCAGTGCGGTGACTGACTGCCACACATACTCTTCAGAAAATTAGATTCATCCACGCTGGAGCCGTGCCGACTCTCAACTCACTCAAGCTAGATAATTCCGCACACAGCTGCAATTCCAGGTTTTCAAACAGAGATGGCGACAAAGAGGCAACACTTACAGACTGCAGCTTTAAACAGTTTTTGTTTTTGTAAATTTTAACTTGATTTTCATTTTCTTCAATCAACTAATTATTAGAATATCTAAAACACGTTGCATGTAAAAAGTCTTTATTTCAGCCAGTTAAAGGGTGGGTACAATGTGTGCACATGATCAGGATGGTACCACCTCCGCCTCATTTTGAGCCCGGAAAAACCCTGATTTGTTTATGTGGCGAATAAAATTTGATGGAAATATACTTCAGTGCATCTGTGTCAGCAAAGGGGGTGACAATAATGCTGTGATCTGTGTTAATATCAATCACAGATGGTAACATCGCGGACACACAGTGATGTGTAAATTAAAACTGCATTGTATCAGCTATTTGCGGTCTGCATTGGTGTCTTGCTGTAACAAACCATGGCACAAGAACTCAGCTAAATAAAACGCTGAGGGGTCTGAAGGTTGTATTTAGAAAATGAAAGTCAGTTGTCCATACAAAGGTACATGAGTCATACTATATACAATTTACCCACAAGTCCCATCACTGTCACCTGAAAGGTCAGAGGTAAATAATATCAGCTTACAAGAAATGCTGGAAAAATGAGAATAGCTAGTCTTAAGATCATTACCTATGCAAGTATAAATGTTACAAACTAAGTTTCATTATAAGTAGAAAAAAAAATCTAAGTTGTAAATAAAACCGATTACTGGAGTATGTTTTACAACAAGATACTTTTCAATTTTCTGCTTCAAAATTTCATGTTTAATTAATTGTGTTACTTGCCATTTCCTTGCAATTATTTGTGAAATTTACAAGCCATTTCTAAGTGAAAATTGTTTCTACACCAATTTTATTTTTTGAGTGTAGGGATGGTCGATTTATTGAGTATTTGTGATTTTTTTTCATAATTTGATGATAAAATTAAGCATCATCATGAAAACCGCAATGAATGTAAGCTTGTTATTTACAATCCATCATCTAGCATATCAAAAGTATTATGATAGCAAAAAAAAAACTGGTAGGTTTGATTAATTTATGTGATTCAGTTCAAATGTTCAAGTTAATTCGATGATTCCCAAAAGTCATTTTCCATTTATTAAAAAAAAAAATAATAAAATGTAAGTCAACATTGCGACACTGAAAACAATTTAATAAAATGTTGGTGTTTAAACAGTTTTCACTAATCAAGTGTTAGAAGATTTCACACAAAAAAAGACAAAAGAAATGGCGAGCAATTTTTAAGTCGAAAAATTGAAATGTTATTTTCTTGTAAAACATACTCCAATAATGATTGTTTTATTTACAACTTCAAAAAAAAAAAAAAAAGGTGTACTTTTTTTTTTTACAGTGTACTATGCATTTGCATTATACTCGCACACACAACTGAAACCAAATCAATGTCATTCTTCCTTGTGTAAATTCATCGAAAACTAGATTTTTACAATACTTCAAAATGTTTAATGCAAACAGTACAGATGTTTGATCAACAAGTTAGCTCTTATGACACACAGAAATACATAAGATTCCTATGAAAACAAATAAATCAGCCTTTTTGAAGGCACTTCAAAGCAAATACATGAACATTAAATATATATACCTAAATAAATTTCACTTTATCTGTATCCCTCAGTCTTATTTATCAGTAGCACAAAGCTGTCTGCGATTATGTAACAGGCCTAGGCCTATATCACAGACAAGGAAAGAAATCAAACCAGAAGAGCAGCACACTTATGAAGCCACATTCCTTTCCTTCAAAAAAAGCAATCTGAAGTGCTTGAACATGACAGACATTTCAGCAGTATGTCTTCAAGACCAGCACCTCCCTGCTGGAGAAGCTCCACCCGTCTGTTTGTGAGCAAACAAAGCCAAGGAGCTCCTTTTAAGGAGGCTGTGGCAGAGAAGGAGAAATATAAGTGAGCTCTTTCTCCTTAGCCAGCAGGGTTTTAGGGAGGAGGATTACGAATGCATATCTACAATCACATTATTCTCTCGTACCCCTGCCTGTGAAACACTCACATCCACTAGGGAAAACAGAGTGCCTGGGAAAGGATATCCAAACACAATCAGGCATTAACCCCCACACATGCTTTGGGGAATGGCAAAACAATACACAATATCCAATAGAAGACATTTTGGGTCTTCGCCTATTTTCTGAGCGCTGGTAAACGCTGCAGACATAGCGAGACAAACCCTGCTGCCAGGCACACCAAAGGTGCTCAGTGCAGGAGATGGAGGAAGCAGTTGCCACGGAAACGTGCAACACATAGGTCGCCAAGCAACAGCCAATCATGACCCCCGCCACTCCCGCAATTCTCCTCCATGTGTGCGAGTTTACTGGGATGACGACTAAAAGCGGTTTCCAAGCATGAAAATATAAATATGTATACGTATTGTGATCACAGTCAAAACAGCTAAAAAAAAATCTTAATGGAATTGGAGTTGCACCAAAATGGCCAAAGAGAAAATCCAGACTGAAGATTCGAACGGAAACCGCTACTTCGAAATTTGCTAACAGAGCCACTGTTATCTGACGTTAGCAATGACATATTTATAAGAAAGAGGTTTACAGTTCTCGAAAGACATGTGTCTTGGTGCATTGTGAGAGCCTAACAGAGAAATACAGACAGCTAGGCCGGTCACGATAACAACGTTTTGTTGTGCGATATATTGCCCCAGAAATAATTGCGATAAGCGATATTATTGTCATTTTAAAGACCATTTTATGCCACTGAAGACATAATCATAATGTAACGGCATAATAATGCAACAAGGCCTACACACTTCCAAATGACAACAAACTTTTCATTTTTAAGAATATTTAGATCATGCAAATTAAGTGTCAAAATATTAGATACCTTAAAAAAACCATGAATAAACAGTAAATAAACATTTTCTAACAAAAAGTGCAAAGTAACAAGTAGAAAAAAAGAAAAAGCACTTGTTTGGAGATTTTTCCATCTACAGATTTCTCCCGGACCTTCTTTTCTCTGTAAATTAAGGGTGCACTGTATTGCTGAAAAACACAATCCCTACTTAGCAGTCAGATGTTGGCACAGATCCCTAAACAAGACCATATCTGCAGATGAAACTTTGTTTGTAGAAGCATTTTTTAACACCTCATGACTACACCACATTATGTACGAGAAGCTGCAAAAGACACAAGCGCAAGTAGAATGTACAAAACATGGTGACTTCAATTTTTGAGTAAATATAATGGGCGATATATTGCGTCACCAAAAATGATTGAGCAGTAAACAATGGAACAACGGCAGCTGATCATATGCAGTGAAAAGTGAACGCACAGAGGCTGCTTGTGATGAAGAGCCTGAAGGTTGGGAGGGGCGTTCAACGGTTCAGTGCCCTTTGCATGCTACCAACGCTAGTGACGTCACGAGTGGATGGTGTAAGTGTGCACTATGAAACCACTGGTAAAAGTGCTATTAAACCTCAAGGAAAATCTTTCAGATTTCCAGAGATTGGAATGAGGAAAAAAATGATTTTGCAATCTAATACACATTGTAACATGCATTTATCACAATTATTCTTGTAAGCCTACTCTTGCCTAGAGAAGTCAGTAACAACATAGCATATATTTGACTCTTCTGATGTTAATCTCAAAGAGCTTGAAAAAAGCGATCAAATAATTGTTTTACTGACCTCTGCGCTTATTCATTTTTACTCGAGTTGTATGTGTAAAGTTAATTTTGAACCATATGGTTTTTTGGGGTAAGTTTAATGTAAATTAAAAGCAATTTGGCAAATCTACATCTAAAAAGATTTTTGTATTTTTAATGACTTTGATTTTATTGATTGAATCAAATAAGAAATCAAAATCTACTGTACTGAGTGGGAATACAAATTTTGTGTAAATGCAAAGTTGCTTGTAAATGACTACTAAACCTCAATGAATATTAGTTCGGAACTCATTTTAATCATTTTCATTTTATATTTTGCTTTACATTTTGCAACATTTAAAAATTCATCACATATATTCTTATAATAAAGACTTGTTTTATTGACAATAAAAACATTATATAACATTTTGGCTGGTGTTGCTCTCAAAGATCATGGAAAAAAAATATCTGATATTTTTTACTGACCTCTAGTCAAGTTGTAAGTGTAAAATTATTATTATTGTTGTTGTCATAACTTTCATATAGATAAAATCAATTTGGTCAATCTAAAAAATGTTTTAAATTTCCTTCCTTTTTATGAGTTTGCTTAATGTATTGAATCTGTTAAATATGCAGAATTTATTTTGCTAAAGAACACAAAATAAAGAGTATGAATACAAAGCATTGTCATTTTCACTTTCACTTTGTCATCCAATTAGGTTTTTTTATTATTAGGTGACTTTATTGTCTTTTTTTTCCTCAAAACTACTTATAAATGAAGTACAATGTCAAAGTATAAATATATGAAGAGAAACAACAATATTTTTTGTAAAGTGAGATCCCTAATAAGTGACTGCTCTAAGCCTTAGGTGTGTGTGTGCGTGTGTGTGCGTGCGTGCGTGCGTGCGTGTGCGTGTGCGTGTGTGTGTGTGTGTGTGTAGGTTTTTCTACACTGGTGAGGAGTAAAACCTGAATACACACCAACTCATGGGGATTTGTGTAACCGTGGGGATCTAAATTGAGGTCCCCATGGGTACAAAAGCTTATAAATCATACAGAATTAGTTTTTTTGAGATTGTAAAAATGCACAAAGTTTCCTGTGAGGGGTAGGTTTAGGTAAATACATAGAAAATACAGTTTGTACAGTATAAAAACCATTAAGCCTATGGGGAGTCCCTACAAGTATAGTGAACCAGACGTGTGTGTGTGAGTGTGAGTGTGTGCGTGAGTGTGAGTGTGTGTGTGTGTGTGTGTGTGAGTGTGAGTGTGTGTGAGAGAGAGTGTGTGTGTGTGTGTGTGTGTG
>NW_015505559.1:242123-248582 GCF_001515645.1 Sinocyclocheilus grahami | reverse complement strand
TGAGTGAGTGAGTGTGTGTGTGTGAGTGTGTGAGTGAGTGAGTGAGTGAGTGAGTGAGTGAGTGTGAGTGAGTGTGTGTGTGTGTGAGAGAGAGAGTGATTCTCTCTACAGCAGGGTGACGTCAGGCAAAACAGAACCCAGCCCTTTGCCAATAAATAAGATCCCATATGTGCTATCGACGAATAAGTCAGTTATGTAAATGTAATAGCTGAATATCAACCTCCCTGAAAATGCAATTCAGTGAATAAGGCTGATATCTACAACCTGAACTGGGACTATAAGACATTTCGCTAGCCTTAAATGTACACACATTTGACGCGAAAGGTTTGATACTTTCTTCTTTGCGTAACATATCATTGTCTATGCGCTGCACTTGAAGAAAGTTCAGTTTTATCACACACACATCAAACTCACGTCCTATTAGCACAACACTACATTTTGAGCCCAAGCAGCTGCTTAACAGCTATCGCTATTGATCTAGTTGCGCAAGATCTCTCGAAACGGCATTGTTGACCGTGACAGCAGAGTGAAGGTGATTTTAAAAAGTGCATAAATCAAAAGCAACACAAACTGAGCTTCTCCGTTGACCTGCATGAGATGAAACGGGTGTTTTAGCTGCGCCCGCTAAGGAAGTTAGCCGCGTGCTAACTGCTAACTGCCTGCTGTTTGGGCTCAAGTGAGCTCAGGTTTAACCCAGTGGGTTTTGTTTACAAAAGCGTCCAGCCGCACGCCATCGCGGCCGGTTTGTCATCCCGAACCGAGCCGGCAAATCAGACCCACCTGCCGAGGTTGAGCCCCTGCTCTTTGTCGTTGATCGCGGTGGTGTAGATCCTCCGGTACCGCTCCGCCAGTGCTCGCCCCGAGAGAAGCAGCTGGTAGCGGCTCCGACAATCCGAGCGGGCCCCCACAACAGGACAGGAGCCCATGCCTGCTCCGATCGATGCGAGATCGCTTCCAGCTCCGGGAATGACCCTGACTCCCAGCTCCATGGAGTGGGACGAGGAGGACGGGATCCCGCTGTCACCGGCACCCGCTGCCGCAGCAGCACACATCATCGTTTAGGGGAACAACGCATATATTAGATTACAGTGTCAGTCAACAGAGCTACCTCAAAAGTCCCAAGCACACCCCATAAATCCGCTCCGCAAAAACACCCGGCGAATTAACGTACATCCGAGCACCTCCAATTTAAACGACGTTTACGGTTAGCCGCTCTGCTGCGACTGCGAAATACGCGTCCGTTCCTTCGCCCGGGTCCAAAACCGACCGTTATTTCCTCGACTGCAGGCGACCCGACTGCCTGAAGCGAAACCAGTCAAAAGCGCGAGCTGGCGTCCGTGCTTCGCGGGTGTTCCTGCTGTTTTTCTCGACCCCGTAAAGACAGCACCCCTAGCAGCGCTGCCATCTTAGCTTCATCATCCTTCCCTGTGTGTTCATGTCGCTGGCTGGCAAGCATGCCGGGATACATTCCCATCCATGGCACACACGCCGGCTGTGTTTCGAAACGCAGTGCGCGGCCTACCTAGACACAATTCGAGCGCTCGAGCGATGTTCTAAACGCGCCTAGAGTGCTGTCCAGCTAGGGGACTCGATGGAGTTTGAAACGCGCCCGCTGTAGTAGTACTGAAACGGCTGAGTATGAGGCGCCAGATGCGGGTTTGGATGCTTTAACGGTCGTTTCTCTCAAATAAGAATGTGAATTTACTGAACGGTTACAAAAACACACATCCAGCGAGATTATTTCCTTACAAGGGTGATGAATCCTAGATACAATACACTTGTATGGTTATTATTATGCTCTGACAACAACATGGGCCGTTCATTTCTGGCAACATCTGGTCATATTAGGCGTATTTGATAAGATCTTTTATAGGTTTATATTGTATTTGCATATTATTCTGCAGCTGTAGGACTCGACACGCTTTCCTCACATACTAAATATCATTTCTACACATTATTTCAATTATTTGTTCAGTAGTCATGCTTTAAAGACATAGTTCACCCAATACAACACAATACAATTAAAGTCAGCGGTCACCAAAACTGCTTGGTTGCCAAAATTCTTCCTAATATTGTCTTTTATGGGCCACAGAGGAAAGTAGCCTCATTCAGGTTTGGAATGGCACAAGGGTGAATAAATGATGACAGTTAGCCAGTCGTTCACACAAAAATAACCCCTTCATGTCGACTGGTCACACCAAACCTAGGCTTGCTGTCAGAATGTGTTTCCGTGGATTGTGTTACGGCATGTTTTCTGGCATACTTGCTGCGTCCCAAATGGCGCACTATACACTCATACACTATGTACTTGTGCCCTATGCACTCAACCATGTAGTGCATGAATTACATGTAAGGTTATTTTGTCATTCATAATCGGAGTCTGATAGCCCCTCCCCCTTCGCTAAGTGCATCATCCGGGTATTTAAAGTGCACTTTTTCTATTTGGAATGTTCAGTGTGAACGCACTACTCGCACTATTTATACTACACAACTTCATAGAATAGTGCTTAAGTACGCACCTACTGTTTCTGTTACCACTTAAGCACTGTTACCAGTGACCTTGATCCCAACAGAACGAGGGATGTAACCTTGGAGAGGTAAGGTAAAAATGTAGGAGTTAAAAATCACCACAAAAGCACAAACAGTAACTACATAATTACTTACAATATATAATTATAAATATAATAAATATTGGGGGCATGTGAAAAAGAAGTGCACTTAATTTACTGAAAGTGTACTTGTAGACATGGCTTAAACCTAGTCCCAGACTAAAATGCATGTCTGAGCTCGTTTCAACTAAAAGATACTTGCACCGATATATATTTTAAAATATATCAGTACCATTGTTTCGTCTCGAGATGCGCACACCAGTAATGTTTTTTTTTCTAAGGAATGTTTATAAAAGATACTTAAATGTCCTAATTGTACTATGGCCTACTTAGTCTAAGCCTTGAGTGTGAAACCAGACCATAGTATTAAAATCTTAAAGGTCTATTTAAAAAGAAAAAGTGTATTTGTACGTAATATAATATCAATGAAATAAAAATCTGCTTAAGTGTACTTAAAGAGAGTCCAGTTGCATGACTGTTTCTTACCACATGAGTACACTTTTAAAAATTGTGCTTTAAAGTAATGCTTAAATGGGTCAAAAAGCACTTTAAAGTTCAGCTAATACGTTTAAGCTATAATACATTTCTATTTAATTTTAATTAAGTGTTCGAAAAACATTACCTTCAGTAAGTATATTCTTTTAAAGTACTTTATTTCCATATAATAAAGAGTCACATGGGTCCCCCTCAATACCTAGAGTGATTAGAGCCCTGATTACAGCTTAACCTGGTACTTGTAAACATAGGATTGACTTGCAACCCACATATTCTCTTTATATCTTTGTAAATCTATCTATGATATAATTTCTGTATACCTGTACCGATCTGATTTCTTCTCAGATGTAACATTCCTGCTCACTGGTGAAAAATAATTGCCAATTGTGTTGGCGAGAGCAGTCACCTCTGCGGGGAGAGCTTTAATTAAACCTTGGAGACATCCGTTTTCATGTCATTTTTAAACAACACAGTGAAACTTCTGAAACGAAAACATATTAATGCATACCTCACTGTATGAGATCATCTTAGACGGTTAGAAACATGATAATGCAGAATGGACAAACATTTAAGTGGATATTACCATATTATTGCTTGTGCAACCGTTGCTCATCGTAATCTACACAAACCACTGACGCTGCACTATTAAAAATAAAGGAGTCTTCACAGCGATTCCATAGATGAACCATTTTGGAGGACATTTTCTAAATTGTAATGCTAAGGGCGCAACAGATTGAAGTGTAGCTTTATACATTGAAATTTCTATATCTCGCCAATGGTTATGCAATGTTGATCCATTGAATTAACCTTACATATAAGGTTCGTTAAATTTATTTTCTTACAACAATATTGAGGTAAGGATAATATGATTATATATAGTGATAGGTTACATCAACAAATTCTTAAACAAAAATTGCAGTAAAACATTGTATAAAAAATGCTTAAAATCACTTAAAATAGCAGAGGCACCTTTCCAGTAGACACTTTATTTAACACAATCAATGGGAAGTTTTACAATCAATGATTGCTCTCTCTCTCTCACTCTCTCTCTCTCTCTCTCTCTCTCTCTCTCTCTCTCTCTCTCTCGCTCCATGAAATTCTAATAAAGTGGAACAAAAAGGATATTTAAGTAATCTGATGAATATGACATAACCTACATCTGGATGTCATTTCAGTTGTCACATATACAGTATACGGTCACATACTTGAATGTTAAAATGTTAAACAATATGATTCACTTTTTCAAACTGCTTGACAAAAACTAAATTATGACAATGATTTTGTGTTATTTAATTATGTTCAATCTATTTAATCTATGCTTCGATATCTTTTACAGTTTCTATCATTAACATTAGAGTTGTCCTGCTCCTGGAGGGCCACTTTCCAGCCGAGTTCCCGCTCTGATTAAACACACCTGAACCAGCTAATCAAGGTCTACAGGATCACTAGAAATCTCCAGGCAGGTAGAAATGAAACATATTGCTTGTAGAATAACAGAGCTTGATGTTTTCTAAGACAGTTTCTTATGTTGAATTTATGAATTAATTAATCTCTTTATATGTCACCAAATAACCATGTCTATTATTTTCTCATAAACACAAGATTTTGTGGCTATTTTCAGACTAAATGAATCAAGATCAGTTATATGCACATTTCACATTTAATACTGATTCAGAAGTAAATGAATGAGTACCTGATAAAGCTGCTATCAGGGAGCAGGAAATAAAGCACAGGATAACAAATTCCATGTCAGATGATTATGCTGATTACTTCTTGTTTCATTAATTGTCCGTGCAAACAGTGCAAATGAGTATGCATCCATCTATCTACACTTTCTTTTGCAAGTTTGAGTTTCACTCAGATTTTTCAAATAAATTTTACACATGGAATTAAATAAAATCCTAAATTAAGAAGTTAAAATTTACCAAGTGGATAAGTACATACTTTCTTATTTTACTCAATCTTAGAGTGATTATATGTTCTCTTTTTTCTAGACATTTACTGGTCGGGATTTCAAAATTGCCTGAAATGTCTTGGTTTTGGCTTTGTTTTTCTATTGATGTGGAATTGAGTTTGACACCCCTGCAATAGGAAAATAAAGCCAAAATCTGGACACTTTAGGCAATTTAAAAATGTCTGGGAAAAAGAGGCTGTATTGTCACCCTAAAAGACAAGTGTTCACACTTAATTAATTTTTGTTTTAATAAATGTTTAATTTATTGCATTGACATTAGCACTATCACGAATCCGGTCCATGCACTTCCGTTCGCTCACCACCAGAGATCACCCGCTCACTACTATGGACTCTTGCACCACACTACTGTTGCACTTCACCCGGACTTCTCCCATCATCCATTGCACTGATTACACACACACAGCTGAATGCCCTGATTACACACACACAGCTGAATCCAATCAGACATGCTACATAAGCCATTGACTTCCTCTCTCTCACTGTCGAGTATTGTAAGTGCATATCACTACTCGATAGTCGATAGCTACTTTACAGAGCCAGTTCCCGTTCCTTGTTTGAGTTCTAGTTGTCTAGTCTAGTCTAGTCTCGTTTAGTTTCCTGTTTGCCTGTTTCCTGATTTTCGCTTGTCCTGGATTATCCCTCTCGTCTCACCCTGTTCGAATACTGTTTGCCCCTCGCCTGGACCATAGCCTGTGTTTCGTATTAACCCTTTAATACGAGTCACAGCTGATCTTCGTGAGTCCAATCACGTCTCAGCTGAGCTCCCGGAGACTCGTCAGCTCTCAGCTGTTCGTCCAGTGCCTAGTCACATCTCAGCTGTTTGTCCAGAGTCTCGTCACGTCTCAGCTGTTCGTCCAGAGTCACGTCACGTCACATCACAGCTAATCACCCAGAGTCATGTTACTTCCTGTCTGCTGCACTCATAACATAACATAATCACAGGATGGCGGCGCGTTCACACCCTGCGGCTTCTCTCTCTCCCGACCGAAAGGTGTTTTCGTGTTTTTTGTACGTATTCGTCGCGTCTATCTGTCTCTAAGCGTGCATACAGTCGTGAGTTTCTGCTCGATGTCGGCAGAACCACATTTTTAGAGTTAAACTCTGCGCACGTCAAAGAGCTGCGGGATCTCGGTCTGCTCCGGAGGCCCACACCATCACCGACCCCCACTACTGCATCTCGCCCACAGCGGAGGCGCCACAAGCGGCGTGAGAGGAAGCAGAAGAGGGGTAAGCGCGGAGGTATCCGGGCTAGGCTAGCGGTTAACCCACACAAGCCAGCTATCCCCACCATCGTACTGGCTAACGTACGCTCTTTGGACAATAAACTGGACTACATCCGACTACTACGCTCAACTCAGAGGACTGTAAGAGACTGTTGTG
>NW_015505559.1:240236-242060 GCF_001515645.1 Sinocyclocheilus grahami | reverse complement strand
GGAATGCTGCCTTCAGAGCTGGAGATGAGGTGGGCTTGAAGACAGCTAGGGCCAACCTATCCCGCGGCATCAGAGAGGCTAAGAGTCAGTACTCCAGGAGGATAGCCCATCGTTTCAGCGACAGCAGAGACACTCGGAGCCTGTGGCAGGGGATACAGACCATTACGGACTACAAGCCCCCACCACGCACCTGTGACAGCACCATCTCCCTGCTGAACGAGCTGAACGTCTTCTTCGCTCGCTTTGAGGCACACAACAGCACCACTGCACAGAAGACTCCACCTCCTCCCGGCGACCAGGTGATGATGCTGTCCCCGGACAGCGTGAGGAGATCCCTCAGCAGGATCAACGCACGCAAAGCTCCGGGTCCTGACAACATTCCTGGGCGTGTACTGAGAGACTGTGCAGTGGAACTCACCGATGTCTTCACAGACATTTTCAACATCTCGCTAAGTCAGGCTGTTGTCCCCATATGCTTCAAAGCTACCACCATCATTCCAGTCCCGAAGAAGTCGTCTCCATCCTGCTTCAATGACTACCGTCCAATTGCACTTACCCCCATCCTCATGAAGTGCTTTGAACGGCTAGTCATGCACCACATCAAGTCTGCCCTCCCCCCCTCCTTGGACCCCTTCCAGTTTGCATATCGGTCCAAACGCTCGACCGATGATGCCATCGCCACTACCCTCCACTCAGCACTCACATATCTGGACAAAAAAGACTCATACGTCAGAATGCTGTTCATAGACTTCAGTTCAGCATTCAACACAATCATCCCTCAACAGCTCATTCACAAACTGGTCCAGTTGGGGCTCAACACTTCGCTGTGCAACTGGCTGTTGGACTTCCTGACTGGAAGACCTCAGGCAGTTCGGGTCGGCAGCAACACATCCAGCACCATCACACTGAACTCTGGGGCCCCCCAAGGACGTGTGCTGAGCCACCTCCTCTTCACTCTGCTGACCCACGACTGCACACCTTCACACAACTCCAACCTCCTTATTAAGTTTGCGGATGACACGACTGTAGTGGGTCTCATTAGCAACAGAGATGAGACAAACTACAGGAGCGAGGTGAGCCGCCTGGCCGGGTGGTGCAGTGAAAACAATCTCTCTCTGAATGTGGAGAAGACGAAGGAGATTGTTGTTGACTTCAGGAGAGTGCGCACTCAGCATGCTCCTCTGACCGTCAATGGTGTGACTGTGGAGAGGGTGAGCAGCACCAAGTTCCTGGGTGTGCGCATCACAGAGGATCTCTCCTGGACTGACAACACCACAGCACTGACCATGAAAGCACAGCAGCGTCTCTACTTTTTTTTTGTGTGGTATGGGCCTGCAACGCGTCCTGCCGCAAGACACTTCAGCGCATAGTGAGAGCAGCTGAGAAGATTGTTGGTGCTTCTCTCCCCTCCCTCCAGGACATTTACAACACCCATCTCACCCGCAAAGCCCTCTGCATCGCAGGTGATCCCACCCACCCGACACACAGCTTCTTCAGTCTGCTGCCATCAGGGAGGAGACTGCGGAGTCTCCAGGCCAGGACCAGCAGACTGAAGGACAGCTTCATCCATCAAGCTGTCAGGATTAATCAGTCTAAATAAGCTCTTTTGCACTACAATCATTATATCGGCACTGTTGTTTACTTCACTGGTTTGCACTCTATCTGCCATGCGCCTTGTGCTGCTTTATATATTTTTTTACATTTTACCTTATTTGTATAATTGTATAGTTGTATTTTGTATTTAAATCTGTATCTATCTGTATTTGTTCTACTGTTAGTGTTATCTGTATGCACCAAGGGTCTGAGAGTAACGCAATTTCAATT
>NW_015505559.1:231276-236202 GCF_001515645.1 Sinocyclocheilus grahami | reverse complement strand
TGAACTCTGACCCTCTGATGGACTCTCCCACTCCCCCCTCCCAAATACACACACACACTGTCACTTTAATCAGTCTAAATAAGCTCTTTTGCACTACAATCATTATATCGGCACTGTTGTTTACTTCACTGGTTTGCACTCTATCTGCCATGCGCCTTGTGCTGCTTTATATATTTTTTTACATTTTACCTTATTTGTATAATTGTATAGTTGTATTTTGTATTTAAATCTGTATTTATGTTCTACTGTTAGTGTTATCTGTATGCACCAAGGGTCTGAGAGTAACGCAATTTCAATTCTCTGTGTGTATGTGCTGTACATGTGGAAGAATTGACAATAAAGCAGACTTGACTTGACTCTGAAGTCCGAGGTCAGTTCCTCTGTACTTCCGACTGGTATCTAGCGTGGAGGATCCATCGCTGGTGTCAGCACGCACAGCTGGTATCAGCACGCACAGCTGGTATCCCCAAACCTAATCATTCTAGTCCTCCTGCTCATGAGCTCATTCCCCTGTCTGCAGCACTTCCCATATTGGGGGTTGCTTTATGGTGTATCTGGGTCATGTACACCACTGCTGATTTGCTAGAGGCAGCGGCACCAGCTACAACATCTCCAGAGGTGGCGGCTTACGCTGCGGAACCTCCCGAGGTAGCGGTGCCAGCTGCTGTGCTCCCAGAGGCCATGGTGTCCGCTGCGGTCTCTTCAGAGGTGGCGGCGCATGCTGCAGAACCTCCCGAAACGGCGGTGCTCGCTTCAGCTCCTTGCATGGTGGTGGCGCCCAGTAACGCACTTTCAGCCTGTCCTGTCACGGCCTATAAACTATTGTCCTGTCCTGCACTGGTCAAGGAGACCATTTCTGAATCCCCAGTCATGCCTGTCACGGTTACTGAACTCTCGTCCTTTGTCAACCCGGCCATAGAGGCCGTTGATGAACTCTCGTCTTGTCCTGAACCGGCCACGGAGGCCATCTGTGAACAATTGTCCTGTCTCAACCCAGCCACAGAGGCTGTCTGTGAACTTTCGTCCAGCCCTGAATCGGCCACGGAGGCCGCTTATGAACTTTTCTCCTGTCCCAACCCAGCCGAGGAGGCTACCTATGAACTCTCAGTCCTGTCTGTCACAACCAAGGACGCGGTCTTTGAACTTCATGCCTGTCCTGTCACGGCCATGGAGGCCGTCTGTGAACTCTCTGCCTGTTCCGTCACGGCTATGGAGGCCGTCTGTGAACTCTCTGCCTGTTCCATCACGGCTATGGAGGCCGTCTGTGAACTCACTTCCTGTCCTGTAACAGCTATGGAGGCCGTTAGGGAATTTCCTGCCTGCCCTGTTAGGGCTATGGAGGCCAATTATAGACTTTTTTGTCCTGTCCCTATCCGGCCGAGGAAGCTGTCTCTGAACTTTCAGCCTTGTCTGTCACACCCGAGGACGCTGTCTGTAACCCTCCTGACTGTTCTGTAGCGGCCATAAGGGCAGTTCGGGAACTCTCAACCCTGCCTGTCGTGGCTACGAAAGCCATAAATAAACTTTCTGTTTGTGCTGTTAACCCTGTCTTTGTCAGAGAGACCACAAGTGAACTATCTGTTTGTCAAGTGTCAATTAATGAGTCTGAGTGTGAGGTGTCAGCCTGTCCAGTTCCTATCAAGGAATCTGTTATCTGCCCCATTAGTCCAATCATGAGCCCAGAAAATATAATTGCACTCCAGGTATGTCCCTTTATCCCTGACATTGCCATAGAGACCATTTATGTACTGTCTGCCCATTTAGTTATCACTGGGGAAACCTTTGATAAATTTGTGTTCCCTGCCTCGGTCATTGAGGCCGTATCTGCATTGTCTGTCTCTCGTGTCTCAGTTTTCCCCAGGTCCCGGTCTCTGCCATGGGATCTGTCTGCTCCGCTCTGGAGGTCTTCTGCTCCGCCCTCGAGGTTGGCTCCGCCCTGGTGGGTTTCTGCTCTGCCGGCTCTGCCTCAGTCCCTGGCCTCTCCACTTCCACGTGGACCTGGCCCTCCGTCCCTCCCTTTGTTCTGCCTCTGCTCCACCACTCTCCTGGATTGTATGGTGATACCGTGTCTGGAAGCCGCTCTTGGGGGGCTATGTTACGAATCTGGACTACTCTTGTGTCTTGCCCTCTATATACCTGTTTGCCATTATCTGACCCTTGCTTGTTTTGACTTTGTTCTAGATTAAAAGCTTTGCATATGGATCCGCACGCCTCTCGTCTCGTCGGCTCCGTAACAAGCACAGCTTGAATGAAACCACTAACATCATAGTTAATTAACCATCATAGATCCTAACCACAAGCTACTCTTCAGCACAAAGCTAACCACAAAAACGTCAACAACAGAAACTCTTTTAAATGTCCAACTGAACTTTAAAAATGGGTTTGCCTTTACACAAAATCACATAAAATAGTGCTTAATTTCAACATTTGCTCTCCCGATTGAGTCTTATGCAAAGCATGCTGGGAACGAAAAACTCGCCCATACCGTTTAATGCAGCAAAAACTATTTAAATTACAGTATGAAATATTTGAGTGGATAGAACACAATTAAATTAAATTATAATAACATGTTCATGTCTGCTAAATGACTAAATAAATAAAATAAATAAATGTTCAGCAATTGTGCTACTTAAGCTCAGTTTAATTAAGTAAATTGAAAAAGCAGATAAGATAACCTTATTTTAAACCCCAGAAGCACAATGTTTCATGTTAAATAAATACAATCATTGCATTCTCACTCCTCCAAACCTCCTATTTGCAAATATTAATATTTGCATGAAAAGAAGAGGCATGTTTGGTGTAACATAAGAGGCTTCTTTCTCATTGAATGTCACCAAGTTTGATTGTCTTTTGCAGACCACAAGTGAACTATCTGTTTGTCAAGTGTCAATTAATGAGTCTGAGTGTGAGGTGTCAGCCTGTCCAGTTCCTATCAAGGAATCTGTTATCTGCCCCATTAGTCCAATCATGAGCCCAGAAAATATAATTGCACTCCAGGTATGTCCCTTTATCCCTGACATTGCCATAGAGACCATTTATGTACTGTCTGCCCATTTAGTTATCACTGGGGAAACCTTTGATAAATTTGTGTTCCCTGCCTCGGTCATTGAGGCCGTATCTGCATTGTCTGTCTCTCGTGTCTCAGTTTTCCCCAGGTCCCGGTCTCTGCCATGGGATCTGTCTGCTCCGCTCTGGAGGTCTTCTGCTCCGCCCTCGAGGTTGGCTCCGCCCTGGTGGGTTTCTGCTCTGCCGGCTCTGCCTCAGTCCCTGGCCTCTCCACTTCCACGTGGACCTGGCCCTCCGTCCCTCCCTTTGTTCTGCCTCTGCTCCACCACTCTCCTGGATTGTATGGTGATACCGTGTCTGGAAGCCGCTCTTGGGGGGCTATGTTACGAATCTGGACTACTCTTGTGTCTTGCCCTCTATATACCTGTTTGCCATTATCTGACCCTTGCTTGTTTTGACTTTGTTCTAGATTAAAAGCTTTGCATATGGATCCGCACGCCTCTCGTCTCGTCGGCTCCGTAACAAGCACAGCTTGAATGAAACCACTAACATCATAGTTAATTAACCATCATAGATCCTAACCACAAGCTACTCTTCAGCACAAAGCTAACCACAAAAACGTCAACAACAGAAACTCTTTTAAATGTCCAACTGAACTTTAAAAATGGGTTTGCCTTTACACAAAATCACATAAAATAGTGCTTAATTTCAACATTTGCTCTCCCGATTGAGTCTTATGCAAAGCATGCTGGGAACGAAAAACTCGCCCATACCGTTTAATGCAGCAAAAACTATTTAAATTACAGTATGAAATATTTGAGTGGATAGAACACAATTAAATTAAATTATAATAACATGTTCATGTCTGCTAAATGACTAAATAAATAAAATAAATAAATGTTCAGCAATTGTGCTACTTAAGCTCAGTTTAATTAAGTAAATTGAAAAAGCAGATAAGATAACCTTATTTTAAACCCCAGAAGCACAATGTTTCATGTTAAATAAATACAATCATTGCATTCTCACTCCTCCAAACCTCCTATTTGCAAATATTAATATTTGCATGAAAAGAAGAGGCATGTTTGGTGTAACATAAGAGGCTTCTTTCTCATTGAATGTCACCAAGTTTGATTGTCTTTTGCATATTACACACTTTAAAACTATTGCGTAGGATGTGATTAACATGAACCGCAGTGTCACACCCCACATGCGTATTTGCTCTCAGACATACTGTATCTTAACTTACACTTTACCCTAGCTTCCGCAATAAAGCACAAACCTAACATGCCACATGCTTCTGCAACAACACACCTATATATTTAAAAAAACAAAAAAAAATCCAGCTCAGTGGGTTTTATCTTCTGAGGATCATTATCGCCAAACACTACAGAAAGCCTTCACCACATAACTTTGACTTTAGTCTGCTCTAGTACGCTGAAAAAAAATGGTGTAGGATTTTCTTTGAAAACCATTTCCACTCAGAAATTGCTAGTAAATTTCACAAGTAATTACAAAGAAATGGCAAGTAACTTTTGTAAATTATATATATATAATAGGGGAAGTCGTGGCCTAATGGTTAGAGAGTCTCAAGTCCGGCAGGAATTGTAGGTGGGGGAGTGAATGTACAGCACTCTCTCCCACCTTCAATACCATGACTGAGGTACCCTTGAGCAAGGCACTGAACCCCCAACTGCTCCCCGGGTGCCGCAGCATAAATGGCTGCCCACTGCTCCGGGTGTGTGTGTACTCACTGCTGTGTGTGTGTGCACTTAGGATGGGATAAATGCAGAGCACTAATTCCTAGTATGGGTAACCATGCTTGGCCACATGTCACGTCACACTTTTCACACTCATATATATATATATATATATATATATATATATATATACAACAATGCACAGAAAAAAAAACAAGGTGGT
>NW_015505559.1:220809-231158 GCF_001515645.1 Sinocyclocheilus grahami | reverse complement strand
ACTGAGGTACCCTTGAGCAAGGCACTGAACCCCCAACTGCTCCCCGGGTGCCGCAGCATAAATGGCTGCCCACTGCTCCGGGTGTGTGTGTACTCACTGCTGTGTGTGTGTGCACTTAGGATGGGATAAATGCAGAGCACTAATTCCTAGTATGGGTAACCATGCTTGGCCACATGTCACGTCACACTTTTTACACTCATATATATATATATATATATATATATATATATATACTACAATGCACTGAAAAAAAAACATGGTGTTGAAAAAAAATCAGTAATTGCTAGTAAATTTCACAAATAATTACAAAGAAATGGCAAGTAACACATTGAATTTTTGAAGTAGAAAGACTGAAAAGTATCAGTCTCCAATAATCTTTGTTTTATTTACAATTTAACAAAATTCTTTGTGTTGGATTTACTTTGAAACAATTTTCACTCAGAAATTGCTAATAATCTTCACAATTACAAAGATACACGTAATGAATTAAACATTACATTTGAATTCCAGTCATACAGTAAGTGCCTGATTGTGAACGACAATAATTGCTGACAAAATATTACAAGCAATAAACAATCAGAATTGCAGTTTTATCTTGCCATCTCGGCGGAGGTTGTTATGGTGGCCTTCACGTAGTTTTCTAAGACAGACAATTGACTGCTGATGTCCTGACATTCATTGCTTAGCACTTTTCATCAGCTGGAGGGAAAGCCCTCATGAAGACACACCCCTGCTGTAAACTACGTTGACATAGCTGTGCTGAAAGTTCAGGTTCAGTTGCTCTGGTGTGTGTCACATGAAGCCACACCTTTCACTGGTCTTGCCTTCCCTACCCAGGTCAAATATGTAAGAGGGGAAGAGCAGCAAACTGTATGTTATTCTCCTCTAACCTCTATCACATCCCGCACACCTGAAATACCAAGGTATGACTGTTCACTACCCACTTAGACTTTTATCTGTAAGTGTGTCTCTGAATTCTGTTTTAATTTTATGTCAGTCATGTTCATGGTTAATATTTGTAGCCTATTTGTTTGTAAAAATCAAAGGTTTTTTAGGTTAGTGATCATATCTAAAGCATGTCATTCAAATGGATTCTTCTGTGATATGGATTTATTGTATGACTGTACACAATTAAATATTATGTTTAGAATTTCTATATGATTGCATATGTCAAAATGTTCTTTCTGTCTGTCCTCCTTGACCTGGACATACCTTAGTCTGTTCTATCTGTTTCTCGGGGTTAAAGCCTAACAACTATAAAATTAGATCCTTGTTTTTAAAAGAGAATATTTCTACGCCTTATGTTATTTTCTACTGGAACAATATCTTTAATAATGTAAATTGGACTCCAGTTTGGTCGTTACCTCAAAAATTCCTCCTTTCAAATAAGGTTAAGGAAATCCCATATAAATGAATTCATAGAGTTTATCCAACAAAAGAATTCCTACAAAAATGTAAAATTGATGTAGATTTAAAATGCTCTTTTTGTGAATGCTCCACTGAAACAATTTCTCATTTGTTTTGGTTCTGCCAATATACCCAGCATTTTTGGAATAATGTGGAGGGTTTCATTGCTGATAATATTTTAAAAACTTTTTCCTTATCTTATAAACATGTGATTTTGGGTTATTATATCAAGGATCGCTCTTTAAAGGATGTTGGTTTTATTATAAATTTTACTTTATTTTTATGTAAAGTTTACAAAAGGCAATATTCTAGCAATTTATGGTGCTTGAAAAAGAGATTAAAATGTTTGTAGATGTGATGTCAAAATCTAAAAATAGTAAAGCAATTAAAACGATTAACATATGCTCCTCCTTTAACATTTTCACATAATATATATAAAAAAACAATAATAATAATAAATAATGGTGCTGAACTGCAAAGTATATTTTCTGTATTAAAATGTGCATTGTAAGATCCTATGGAAATGGAAATATATGTATAATATGTATTTATCTGATGTTTATGTACCCTCTTTTCTTTTTCCGTGTTCCTTCTTGTTGAGGCATGTGAAATGTTTTTGTTATATAGTGAGATATGGCACTGTACATGCTACTTGTTGATAGTAAAGCATTATATAAAAAAAAAAAGTCCAAATGTTTAGTCTCTCTAAAAGGAAGTAATAAAGGCTGAATGCATAATAATTTAAAAAGAATTAGTGAAATGTTTTAAATGGAGTTTAGCATCTCACTTTCCTAAAAGTATTTAATGTCCAAATTTGAAAAACTTTTATAAAAGTTTTTTTTTTAACGTTTTTACAATTTTAACCTATGCTACAAAAAAATCCAGTGTGTGCCGTTCATTGCATCTGATGTTTCTTTCCAAGTGTGAGAATGTTGCCATGGTTTCAGTGGCAGGTGTTTGAGCAGGGTGTGTCTGTTCAGGGATCAGGACAAACTAGTTTTGGGTGTATCCAGGAAGGTATGAAGTGAAAGGACAGCGCTACATCAAACAGCACTAGGAATGGAATGTGTTAACTATGATTTGTGAAATTAAGCATTTCATGCACTTGATGCTGCATTGACACACTCTTGTCACATCTTGTCTAGTGGCACCATCTTATGGATAGTAGAAATGACTACACACTGTATCTACTGCAAATGTAATAATGTGTATCAATTCCATCTTACAGCATAAACCATGTCTTTCACTCCAAAATCATACAGTAAAACCCAAACAGGTGAGGAAAAATTCTTTAAAATGACATTGTTCTCATAATAAATCATAAGTACTCTAATAAAATCATTTTATTTATGTAATATATATTTTTTATTAAAAACAGTTACAACTTCAAGCACTAGATCCACTAATGTGGATGACGGCAAAAAGAAATCCCTGCTGAAGGACAATAGCTGGATTAGGACAAATGTGAAAGAGGAGGAGCAAGTCGAGTAAGTTTTCAACACATTCATCAATTAACAGCAAACCAGACAGACATAACTTGTTTAACATCTGGCCTCTGTGATATTTTTGTCACAGAGGGATTTACATGTGTCTGACAGACTAGAAAACTGACATACTGAATTTATGTTCCCATCTCTCAACAGACGTGATGGTAACTTCGGCAAAACTGTTCTGAGTCGTACGAAAAAGTCCAACGAAAGCCTTGCCAGGTAGTTTATCTCGTCAAAATACTTTTGTTTTTCATCCCACATGTTGCCATTAAAATGTGTAATATGAGGTCCTCATGATCTTTTTTTTTATGAAGCCCTCAAGATCAAACTAGCAAAACTGAGAGCAAAGCCAGCACTGTCAGCACTTCATCAGGTGCCACTGTCCAAGCGCTCTCTAAAAGGTAATAGACTGCTGAAGACACACTTATCACTTATACATTAAACTCCTTGCCAGATGTGTTACAAATGTGCATCAGATTACACTGTATATAACAACACTCACAATACTCAGTATGGAAGCCCATTTCCACCACATGAAAAAACATAATAATGACCTAAAATGAGAAAAAGAGTCCAAATGATTCCGTCAGAATTATGACAGAAACTTGAAATCATGAAAAAGAGTCAAAATTATGAGATAAAAAAAAAAATCATAATTATGACAGAAGTTGAATTATTTTATAATTCTGACACAAATTGTTGAAAGTATGACATTAAAGTCATAATTGAGATACAAAGTCGAAATTGAAATTGTCAGTCATATCAATCATAATAAAATGTTGAAATTATGACAAAAAAAAGTCAAAACTAGGAGATACAATCTCATTATAGGACAGAATTACTCATTTTTAACTCATAATTATGACTTGGTATGTGTTGTATTTCATAATTATGATTTTGGCTCGCACAATTTCTACTTTTTGTCTCAAAACCTTTAAATAATTTTCAACATTTTTAAATTCCTTGTTTTATTGTTGTGATTATTATTTTTTTATTATTATTTTCTTTTCTTTTATGTAAAGCACTTTGAATTACCATTGTGTATGAAATGTGCTATATAAATAAACTTGCCTTGCCTTTCCTTCAAAATGATGACTTGGTATCTCATAATTTAGACTTTTCACTCCATAATATTGACATTTCATGTCAAAATGGTGACTTTTTTTTGTTGTTGTCATAATTATGACTTACCAAAGCATGAAGCATGACAAAATAGATTCTTTGGAAAAAGTTTACGTTGACAAAATCGAATATAATGGTCTCATGTGATTGTTTTCAATATGCAGATTTGGCGGCAGCCAGGACAGACTGAATGAAACCAGGTAAAATATACACACACTTTTCTAGCACTGCAAAACCACAGCTTTCAACTTGTATTGTTTAAATCTGTCTCATAGCAAAAATCTAGTAATTATTTGAGAAAAACAGTGTATTTATTATACAGCACAATAAATGTGTTGAAGAACGTGGACTTGAACATGGACTTAGATTTACAATATGATTACTCGCCAACGTTTGCTGTATTTAAAACCTGTTAGTAAGAGTGATCAGAAGCCAAAAATGCTGGGAATTTAAAATATTTGAAGAGCTCAATTTTCTTCCTAACCCAACCCTACAGAACAACAGGAACTAAAACAACTGTGAAAACGGAGCCCAGGAAAAGGTAACGCCTCTGAGACACACCTGCTTAAATGACTGATGATTGACTGATTGACTGAATGAATGAAGACTAGCTTCTTACAAAACCGACGATTGCTCTTTCAGCTCTACTTCTACAACAACAACAATCAAAGATGGTACAAAGATAACTGAGACAACTGTGACCACTACCAAGTAAGATGCTGAAAGGACATCGTATCGATGTCATAACTATTTCACATTATATTCATCTTATCGTGCAATCACAGAACATGTTATGAGGTCAAGGTCAGGCACTTTAACCGTGTCGTCTTCTCGTCCTCAGGCAGTCTGAAACACTCACTGATAAAGAGCTGGCAGGTTTAAACACCAAGAGTTCTGGGTAAATCAGCTCGGTTCATCATGCATTCGATCATTTTTAATAAACATTAATATCCAAGTGCCATTTATTAAAAAAATCAATAAATACCCCAACACACTTTTCACACAAATTTAAAAACCATGTTTGGTTGTAGATGATAACTAATAGAAAAACTGTTCAAAATGAGATACATGTATTATGATGTCATGTTTTCTAATTAAATGAAATTCATATCCATTTGTGGCTTAAATATGTCAATGTATGTCTGACTGCACATGTTATCTGTTCCTAAAGTGATTACAAGACTGAGGTCATTACTAGGATGTTTCACCAATTAAAACAACATCTTACAGCACAAACAGGTGGGAACTCGAAGATTGTTCACATGACAATTCTTATTGCAAAAATAATACAGTGCAATGAAATTAAATTTCATTTAGAGACTGAATTGTTGGTCACTGAACTTGTTTTGTGTCTATAAAGTGACTACAAGACTGACGTGGTAACTGTGAAGACATCAAAGGACATCATTAATGTGTGAGTGTCACAGATCAGTGCTTCTCAACCCAAGGGTCACGACCCACAAATGACTTGCAGCTCTGTTTTGACAGTCACAGACGGCAGGGGGAAATGATAAATAGAAACTGTCCAGGCAACTTATCATATATTCATGCATGAATAGAACAGAAACAGCATTTAAAGTCGGGCCACATTTTGTTGATTACATTTAGTACGTTTTTTAATTCAGCTTATGTAATGATAAAATTGTTTCATATTGTGGGGCCTATACAGTTCATATTAATGAATTTCAGTATTTTGATTTAAGGACATTTTGGTTTGCTTTCGAACAAACTGTTTTGGTAAACTGCGTCGTGTCACCACTTGATGTGCAATTTAAAATCGGTGGAATATGATAGGATCCCAAAATTTAAAAAAAAAAAAATGTGTGTGTGTGTATGCATATTAACACTGAACCTATAATTATTTTTGTCTAGACCTACTTCACCTGTCAAGACCACTACAAGGTACAGTAACCACAACCTTGCTGACTAACCAGAAAAAATGTGATTACTAATACCTTTTATTCACTTCTTAACCTATTTCATTTACAGCATCAAGACCTACACCAAGGAGGATGTTTCACCGACTAAAACAACATCCTATAGCACTAAGAGGTTAGACCGTGAAGGATTCGCAATAGTATTTATAGCAAAAAATTAATAATGATAATAATAATGCAGTGTAATGAAATGAACTTGCATTTAGAGACTGAATTGTTGCTCACATCGCATGTTTTGTGTCTCTAAAGTGACTACACAACTGAAGTGGTTACTGTGAAGTCTTCAAAGGACATCATTGATGTGTGAGTGACACAGATCAGTGCTTCTCAACCCATGGGTCACGACCCACAAATGACTTGCATGTTCTACATCTATGCTGATGGATCACCGAGGGCAGAGGAAATGTTAATTGCATGTTAACTGCAATTAAATGAAAATATATTATAGTTTAAATTTATATTAAATGCAATTAGCTGAACTTTAGAGTGCTTTTTTGACCACTTATGTAGGACTTAAAGGGTTAGTTCACCCAAGAATGAAAATTCTGTCATTAATTACTCACCCTCATGTCGTTCCAAACCCGTAAGACCTTCGTTCATCTTCGGAACACAGTTTAAGATATTTTTGATGAAATCTGAGGGCTCTCTGACCCTCCCATAGACAGCAAGGTAACTACCACGTTCAAGGTCCAGAAAAGTACCAAGATGATCGACAAAGTAGTCCGTGTGACATCAGTGGTTCAACTGTAAAGTTACAAAGCTACGAGAATACTTTTTTTGCGCAAAGAAAACAAAAATAACGACTTTATTCCACATTTTCGTCTCTACTGCGTCACTTGTGGACTTATGTCGATCATCTTGGTACTTTTCTGGACCTTGAAGGTGGTAGTTACCTTGCTGTCTATGGGAGGGTCAGAGAGCCCTCATATTTCATCAAAAATATCTTACATTATGTGCATTTAAAATATATCAACTTTAATGTAATACTGAATAACACACGACAGATAAAATTATAATCAAGTACTTTACATGTGCTTTAGTATGTTAGTCAACACATCAAGATAACCTACTTAAGCACAACAAAAGATGATCAAATCATAATAAATGTACTTTTAATTTCATGTTATTTTAAAATCGACTCTTTAAATTATATCATACTATTAATTCGGTTGCTGTTGGGTTTCTGTTGTATTTTTTGTGGGTATTAAACTGAAACCTATTTTTATTTTTGTCTAGACCAACTTCACCTGTCAAGACCACCACAAGGTACAGTAACCACAGTCTTGCTTACAGATTGCTGACTAACCTAAAATAACGAGGCTGCTCTATTAACCTCTTAACATATTTTCAATTCTAGCATCAAAACCTACACCAAGGAGGATGTTTCACCCACTAAAACAACATCATATTCTGTTCGGTCCACAAAGAGGTGAGAACCTGAAAGATATTTCCAAGTAAACGCCCATCAATGCTTTTCTTCAGACAAAGAAAATCACTGACTGAATGATTTTTTACAGCACTGAGGATCAACTGTTTGATACTCTCATACCTACATCAATCAAGTCAGCCAACACTGACAGCAGGTATGTGGTATTTGCATATTTATAAGGTGTGAACCCATTCGTGGCGAGTTTGACATTTGCTTCGGCCTTTAAGTAGTTTAACCAGTATTATGACTGACAGGCTAAAAGCACAAAAGCAGCTGCACATTCATACTTAGAGCTCACGACTTTCCATTAGAGCTTCACTCTCACTGCAGCAGTGTTTATTCTATCATGGACTTTTATCGTTCCTACAGTCGCGAGGATGTAAGAGTTTTCCCTGAATAGACTCCTAATTTGTTGCTTATTAATAGCTTGTAAAGTAGTTGTTAAGTTTAGTTATGGGGTGGTCATGTAGAATAAGGCATTAATATGTGCTTTATAAATACTAATAAACAGCCAATATGCTAGTTGTCATGAGTTCCTCATGTTTCCCTTGACCTAGTTTCCCCACTTGTCTGATTAGATCATTCTGTTCACCTGTGTCTAGTTTATTATCTTAATTTGTCGGTGTACTTAAGTTCCTGTCTGTTCTGGCATAGTTTGCCAGATCTCATCTATGTGTTCACGTCTGCTAAGCCTTCCTCTTGTGGATTTACCTTCTGTGTGGATAATTAAAGATTATTTTACCTTCATCATCTTCGTGAGTGTTTTGAGTGCACCATAGTGTGACACTAGTAATATGCATGCTAATAAGCACGTTAATAGCGAGAATTGGTCCTTAAAATAAAGTGTTACCGTATTTTCTTGTGAAACATAGTACAACTTTTACAAGTGTAGTTAAATAATTTGAAACTCACCATGTTCACTTAAATTGTGATATTACAATAAAAGAAAACTAATACATTTACAACACTAAAATTGTGAGTTTAATATCTCATCCAATATATTAAGACATGGGCCAATACTGTTCAAACATTTGGAGAAGGTGAGATATTTTTTATTTTTTTTAAAGTCTCTTAAGCTCACCGAGGATATTTATTTGATCAAAAATATAATAAAAACAGTAGTATTGTGAAATACTATTGCAATTTCTATCTTAATATATTTTAAAATGTAATTTATTCCTGTGTTCAAAGCTGAATTTTCAGCATAATTACTCCAGTCTTTACCAGTGCCACATGATCCTTCAGAAATCATTCTAATATGATGTTTTGCTGCTAATGAAACGTTTTTGATTATTATCAATGTTGAAAACAGCTGTGCTGCTTAATATTTTTGTAGATTCCTTGACGAATAGAAAGTTCAAAAGAACAGCACGTATGTGAAATAGAACTATTCTGTAACATTGCAAATGTCACTTTAGTTCAACTTACTGTCCTTAATTTGAACGGTGGTGTATATTATGGGAAAGTGAAACTGAAATAGCTTACATAGTTGAAGAATTGAATAGAATAGAATATACAGGTGCATCTCAATAAATTAGAATGTCACAGAGTTCACAGAGTGCTGTATCCAAGCATGTTAACAGAAAGTTGAGTGGAAGGAAACTCCAAATGTAGGCTAAGGCACCATTTTATTGCTAGTCATCTGAATCAAATGAGGGCTGGCGAGGAGCTGGGGTTCAGTGGCTGGTGTTTTGCCTAATAATGTGGTGGTCGTGTGTTGTGTTTTGAACTGAGGGGGAGGAGACAGAGACACGGGCATGAGCAGCACATAAGCATCTGAATGAAGCATGCAGGCTGTCTGAAAGCACTGCGAGGCTGGGCACACAGGGTAAACAACACCGCCACCATCTTACTACTGTTTATATGCTTTTCTCTTCAATGGACGGACTATTGTTCAACCCGCAGATGATGGCGGACGTCAATGGCAACAGTAAGATAATGAACGCAGAACTGGAGGTGAAAAAGCTTCAAGAGCTCGTGAGAAAACTGGAGAGGCAAAACGAGCAGCTCAGGACGAGAGCAAACGCTGCGAACAACTGCACCTCCAGCACCCGTCTGTTAGCAGCTCCGGCTGGCCCAGACACCGGGAATTACTGCGTTTCACCTTCATATTCTCCTTCTCTCGGAATATCGGATGAGCACTATCCGTATTTCCATCCGCAGTCAGTGACTGGTGCTGATGAGGATGATGCTACTGTACTGGATGAGGTGGAAATACTAGACCTTCATGTTGTTCTTCCCATCGATGGAGAGTCTGATTATAACTGGTACTGATGCTGTATTATTTATTATTTACAATGGTAATTGTAATTCTTGCTTAGAAGGTTATGGTTTGATTTTCAGCGTCGCATGCTCTTTGTCATCCCTTAAATTCAGTTCCCATGAAATGTCACCATAAGTGGACTACTGTATGTGTCCAGGTTCATTGTTTGGTGGGTGAGTGTCTGAACATCACTGCAGCATATCTTATTAGGGTAGCAGACTGGCTTGCTGTTTCTTGCATTTGTTGATGTGAAACATTTCCATTTTTCTTAAAGGGGTCATATGATGCGATTTAAATTTTTCCTTTCTCTTTGGAGTGTTACAAGCTCTTGGTGCATAAAGAAGATCTGTAAAGTTGCAAAGATTAAAGTCTCAAATCCAAAGAGATATTCTTTATAAAAGTTAAAGGGGTCATATGATGCTGCTAAAAAGAACATTATTTGGTGTAATGAAACGTGTTTATGCGGTTTAAGGTTCAAAAAACACATTATTTTCCACATACTGTACATTATTGTTTCTCCTCTATGCCCCGCCTTTCTGAAACACGTAGATTTTTACAAAGCTCATCGGTCTGAAAAGCGAGGTGTGCTGTGATTGGCCAGCTATCCAGTGCGTTATGATTGGCCGAATACCTCAAGCGTGTGACGGAAATGTTACGTCCCTTACCATATTGTGATGCCTGCGGCAACCACATGTGACGAC
>NW_015505559.1:192921-218926 GCF_001515645.1 Sinocyclocheilus grahami | reverse complement strand
CAACTTTACAGATCTTCTTTATGCACCAAGAGCTTGTAACACTCCAAAGAGAAAGGAAAAATTGAAATCGCATCATATGACCACTTTAAGAGTCAGCCACACCTCAGCTCATTCTAACACGCCCCCACATGTCTACCTCACTATGTGGGAAGATTTGCATAACGCCGCCCAAATGTTCACGCAAAGAAAGAAGGCGTAACTTTTATTCTCGCTGTAGTATTGTTGTTGCCGCCGCATATCACAATATGGTAAGTGACGTAACATTTCCTTCACACGCTTGAGGTATTCGGCCAATCACAACACACTGGATAGCTGGCCAATCAGAGCACACCTTGCTTTTCAGACCGATGAGCTTTGTAAAAATCGACGCGTTTCAGAAAGGCGGGGCATAGAGGAGAAACAATAATGTACAGTATGTGGAAAATAATGTGTTTTTTGAACCTTAAACCGCATAAACACATTTCTTTACACCAAATACACAAACTAATGTTATTTTTAGCAACATCATATGACCCCCTTTAAGACCGTTTGTCTTCTAAATGTGAAGTGCAAAGATGCATAAATATTTGACTGGTCATTTGTGATGATTTCACACCAGATGGTCAAAAGTAGTCTAACTTGAACCTGTGCACTATACAGAAATGAAAACAGATGAAATCTGGCCTGTCTTTGTTATGGGATGAAACATTAGTCTTGAATGCACAACTCCTGCAGTGGGACTCATTGAAAATAATGAGTCAAAACTACTTGGATTCCACTTGGAATCTCTTATACAGAAGGGGCAGAAGTTTTCTTGAACTGAATTATTTAGTTCACGTCACATCCATAATATAGTTTTTTTCCTCATAACACTCTTCATAATATATATATATATGTTGATACTTTTATGTTCAGCTATGACCACTTCAATATTATCAATATATTTATACATTAGACTTCAGATTTCAAAGAAAATGGTCTACTGAAGATTCTGTCACTTCCTGTCACATCCATAATGCATGCCTATTTGCCTGTTTTGGGGGGCTTAAATATACTTTAGAAAAACATATTTTGCCTGTCGATTCCCCAGATTGGGTGCTTTGAGAATATGCATTACCAATTGAAATACTGTAAGATGTTTACTTGTACCGAGACATTTCAGGTGTCATTATAGAGTTCAAATGTCACATCCATAACGCTGGAATTGCCCATGCTGGAGAACTTGTGGAGTTCATGCAACTTGATTGCTGCCAACACAATCTCATGGCAGTTTGTAACTATTTTACATATAGCTGAATTGGTGGCTGTTTAGTGGCTATTTTCATCTGAATCATATTGTACGAATTCTTACAAAATTGCTACCTCACAAATACTTGTTTTATGTGTTAAGTAAAAGAGGGACAAACCAAATACTAGGACATTATTAAACTAGGATTATAATATAATTTGTAATGACATAAAAAGTAATTTTTGAAAAAAGTACAAAAATGTCACTATGGTCTCAGATGTGAAGCCCACTTTATTTGTTCATACAGTATGGCACAGGATATTAAGATTAAAATATGTATTTAAAACGGAGTTTTATTCAGTGTTACATCTTCATTAAAACCAAAACAATACAATAGATAACATCAGGACATTCACGGAAATGGGTAGACATTTGATCAAGTCGAATAAACATCATTCACATCCTGAATTCTAATTTAGACCTATATTTATTTTGTATTCTTGCAAAATAGTAGGACTCTTTTAATGAGTGAGATCATGTTTTTATATTCGATTGTAGTTTTTTATATTAGATGTTTTTTTATTAGATATGTTTTCAGGTGAACACTTATTGTCTCTTTTAAACATGTGACTACGATTTACTGAAAGCAGATAGTGGTCATATATGCCTTTTAATATTTTAGGTGCTGTTTCAAACTATACCTTTTAGTCAGCTGAACTAATACAAATATTATTAGGTTCATGATTAAATTCATGAAGCATCCAGGCAACACTACAATAATGAAAGTGTGCAAAAGTACAGATTTGGATGTTTTGACCAAGCTTTTATGTCACCAGGTTGTACGTGTCTCCGAAAGCAAAGTTGTTTCCTCATCTTCTCCTCAGTCCTCTCCAGTGGTGCAGACACGTACTGGACAACCCCAGACCAGAGGTGGAGTTAGCCAAACGCTCATTGTGCTACAAACTGGACCAAGGTACTTACCATCATTGCCATGAATATAAAGTATGAAATGTGAATGTCTAAAATGTCATTGTTGTTTATGGCCAAATTGAGCTTGAGGGATAGGGATTGACCATTATAGATTTTCTTTAAAGAAATAGTTCACCCGAAATGTACTCACCCTCAGGCCATCCAAGATGTAGATGAGTTTGTTTCTTCATCAAAACAGATTTGAAGAAATGTAGCATTACATCAGTTGCTCACCAGTGGATCCTCTGCAGTGAATGGGTGCCGTCAGAATGAGAGTCCAAACAGCTGCTAAAAACATCACAATAATCCACACCACTCCAATCCACTCCCATCCATTTGTAAGAAATTCATTGTTAAGATGTTTTTAACTTCAAACCATTGCTAAAAGCTCAAATAAGTGTCCTCTCTCCATAATATTGCTTTCTCCAGTAAATAATTTGTCTCATCTGTATCAAGAGAGAAATATGCACAGATCAAGCACCGTTTACAAAAGTACACTTCCTACAGGTGCATCTCAATAAATTAGAATGTCGTGGAAAAGTTCATTTATTTCAGTAATTCAACTCAAATTGTGAAACTCGTGTATTAAATAAATTCAATGCACACAGACTGATGTAGTTTAAGTGTTTGGTTCTTTTAATTGTGATGATTTTGGCTCACATTTAACAAAAACCCACCAATTCACTTTCCACTCAACTTTCTGTTAACATGCTTGGATACAGCACTCTGTGAACAGCCAGCTTCTTTAGCAATGAATGTTTGTGGCTTATCCTCCTTGTGAAGGGTGTCAATGATTGTCTTCTGGACAACTGTCAGATCAGCAGTCTTCCCCATGATTGTGTAGCCTAGTGAACCAAACTGAGAGACCATTTTGAAGGCTCAGGAAACCCTTTCAGGTGTTTTGAGTTGATTAGCTGATGTCACCACATTCTAATTTGTTGAGATAGTGAATTGGTGGGTTTTTGTTAAATGTAAGCCAAAATCATCACAATTAAAAGAACCAAAGACTTAAACTACTTCAGTCTGTGTGCATTGAATTTACTTAATACACGAGTTTCACAATTTGAGTTGAATTACTGAAATAAATGAACTTTTCCACGACATTCTAATTTATTGAGATGCACCTGTAGTTCCTAACAAAAATGTTGGTGGATTTTAATGTGAGAGAACAACAGGGGATGGACTTTTTCACTGGAGGAAGTGTTATTATGGACTAGTATTTTAGCCGGAAGTGACGGTTTAAAGTTAAAAACGTCTTTTGGATTTGTTTATTACAAACACAGAGCTTTTCACTTCACAAGATGTTAACTGATGGACTGGAGTGGTGTGGATTACTTGTGGATTATTGTGATGTTTTTATCAGCTGTTTGGACTCTCATTCTGACGGCACCCATTCACTGCACATGATCCATTGGTGAGCAAGTGATATAATGCTACATTTCTCCAAATCTGTTCTGATGAAGAATCAAACTCAACTACATCTTGGATGGCCTGAGGGTGAGTAAATTTTTAGCAAAATTTTACATTTTGGGAGAGGTATTTCTTTAATGGAATCTAGATATAATGCAGATACATATACAATTTAATTATAGAAAACTGTAGATGTCTAAAAAAAATCTGAAAATGAAGAGTGGAAGGCTGGGGAGTGTTTAATGTTACCCAATATAATATATAACTTGATAAGATCATAAACAATAAGAACTTGAGGAGATAGAAAATGATCACTGCAGTGTCTTGGTAGCTAAAAGGTGAATAGATAACCTACATTTTCTGTACTTGTGTAGTTCAGTTATGATGCTGGAGGGGATGGTATCCATAGAAACGACTCCTATATAAATCTGCCTGCAGAATCAGCACTAAATAATACAGATGTATTGAAGACTGTCCTGGGGACATTGTGAAATGTTTTTGTATCAGTTGTTCCTTTGGATCAGTCCAAACATAAATGATGTATGAGGTGCATATACAGAGATGAGAGCTTGGCTCTCTGCAAACTGGGTCATGAATACATCTTTGTTCCAGCAGCCTCTAAAAACCTTTGTTTTTCTGGGTAGCTGTGAATGCTTGTTTTTATGCGATCTTGGAAAGGCTAATTGTTAAGGTACGCGTAAGTACTGTGGTCCGCTTGACCACCAATAACTTATTCAACCCATTTTCACTTTTTTAAAGGAATAGTTTGTCCCAAAATGAAAGTTCCGAGCCTTTCCTTCTTCCATGGAACACAAAAGGAGAAATTGAGAAGAATTTCCTAGTTACTGTTCTCCTACATTTCTTTATTGTTTATTTTTGGATTAAATAAAAATAATTCAATATTTTTAACGTGTTCAATGTGGACCCCATTGTGTAAATTGATTTTTAAATATATTTGATATATCCTCATTCACAATAATACACTAATCATACTGTTAATATATTAATGTTGCTGTGTGTAATGTTTTTTATTAATTGCACTTCCTTTTCCCATTAGCCAAAAGATGGAGAGGCGTCCTCTCTTCAGGCATTCTGTACAGTCCTGTAGACAGACTCTCTTCTTTAAGCAGCTGTTCTAAACCCTTTACTAAACCTGCACTAACTGAGCAAACAGGTAACACGTGTGCCTGACTCATCCTTACCTAAGACCAGAAACACTTTCTCATTATTATTCATTAGATGCTTTCTCTAACTCTCTCTAACTGCTAATAAAGGTACTGTACTATATGTCTGATAGTTTGTACTGTGTATTATTCAGTCCATTGTGAAAAAGAAGTACACTTTAGCATACTTTTACAGAAATTATATACCTTAAAAGTGAACTGAATGTAATGTTTTCAGCCACTTTGTTTAAAAATGTATTAGTGTTTTAGAGTATGTATTAGAGTCCCATTGAGATCAGACAGGCTGAATCTTTTAGTGTTTTCATATCTCAAATCTCAAAACCCATTTTTTCAGAATAGCTTTTAGTAACATATGTATGGTGTTTATTTTACTTTTATTTTATTTATTGTTATTATTATTACTATTATTTTATCCTTTTTATTTGTGTAAAGCGACTTTTAAAGGTGCTATAGAAAATAAAGTTTATTATTATTACTTATTATTATTAATATGAAATGCAGTTAGCAGAATTTTAGAGTGCTTTTTGATCCATTTAAGTAGGACTAAAGTACATCTTTATATAATTCTTTTATCTTTGAAATATGGTTAAAGTATACTGCTGAATGTGCTGATAAACGTTCATGGTAAACTAAAATATACTTTAATAATTTTTATTGAAATGTATTATTGTAATTTTTATTAAATGCATTTATTGTCATGTATTTAAATATATTTGTAATTACACATTTCTAATAATGGAGTTGCAATTTAAAACATATTAACTTTAAATGCGATATTAAAGGGATACTCCCCCCCAAAATGAACATTTTGTCATTAATCACTTACCCCCATGTCGTTCCAAACCCGTAAAAGCTTCGATCATCTTCGGAACACAATTTAAGATAGTTTGGATGAAAACTTAGGCTTGTGACTGTCCCATTGACTGCCAAGTAAATTACACTGTCAAGGCCCAGAAAAATATGAAAGACGTCGTCAGAATAGTCCATCTGCCATCAGTGGTTCAACCGTAACGTTATGAAGCGATGAGAATACTTTTTGTACGCGAAGAAAACAAAAATAATGACTTTATTCAACAATTTGTCTCCTCTGTGTCTCTCCGCATCACTGTAGCGCCATTGTGGAGAATATCCACTGAACGCAAGCAGCGTACGCTCTTCTGTGTCAGCCGCGTCACAAGGATACGTTTTCTACGTGTATTTACGCTTTGATTTGAACGAAAACAGCGCATCCATGCAGCGCGGCTGACATGTACGCTGAGCGTAACGTAAATATAAGAGCGTACGCTGCTTGCGTTTAAAATGGCACTAAGGTGATGCGGAGAGACACAGAGGAGACGAATTGTTGAATAAAGTCGTTATTTTTGTTTTCTTCGCGTACAAAAAGTATTCTCGTCGCTTCATAACGTTACGGTTGAACCACTGATGGCAGATGGACTATTCTGATGATATCTTTCATACTTTTCTGGACCTTGACAGTGTTATTTACTTGGCAGTCAATGGGACAGTCACAAGCCTAAGTTTTCATCCAAAATATCTTAAATTGTGTTCCGAAGACGAACAAAGCTTTTACGGGTTTGGAACGACAGGAAGGTAAGTGATTAATGACCAAATCTTCATTTTGGGGTGGAGTATCACTTTAAATGATACTTTACATGTGTAAAGTACTTGTTTTAGTAAAGTGTACTTCTTTAAACTATTAAAACAATGATATAATAAAATGTATTTAAAAGCAAAACCTTTAACTTGACATTATTCCAAAGTGCACTTTTTAAAGGGTTAGTTCACCCAAAAATGAAAATTCTGTCATTAATTACTCACCCTCGTGTCGTTCCAAACCCATAAGACCTTCATTCATCTTCGGAACACAAACTAAGATATTTTTGATGCATTCTGAGAGCTCTCTGACCCTCCCATAGACAGCAAGGGTACTACCACGATCAACGTCCAGAAACGTAGCAAGGAGATCGGTAAAATAATCCATGTGACATCAGGGGTTCAGCCGTGTATATTGCATATTCTCCAAAATGGGCTAGGGTGACGCGGAGGAGACGAATTGTTGAATAAAGTTTTTTTTTTTTTTCTTTTGGCCACAAAAAGTATTCTCGTAGCTTCGTAATATTACGGTTGAACCCCTGATGTCACATGGATTATTTTACCGATCTCCTTGCTACGTTTCTGGACGTTGATCGTGGTAGTACCCTTGCTGTCTATGGGAGGGTCAGAGAGCTCTCAGAATGCATCAAAAATATCTTAGTTTGTGTTCCGAAGATGAATGAAAGTCTTACGGGTTTGGAACGACACGAGGGTGAGTAATTAATTAATTTTTGGGTGAACTAACCCTTTAAAAGTGTACTTAAGTATGTCAAGAAACAGTCATTAAAGTGTACTCTCTTTAAGTACACTTAAGTGGCCTTTCATTTAATTAATATATAATTACAGTAAAAAAATACTTTTTGAAGTACACTACAACTGTAAACTTCTTTTTCACAAGAGCCATAAGTATAATTGAACTATTATTAATAGAACTATTATACATTTTTGATTGAAATATACTGGTAAACTACGTAGTTGAGAAACATGAAGTCAGAATAGCTGAGAAAGAACATATTGATGTTTTTTCAGGCATCGGGTATCATTTCCTTCAATTAGCTCAGCATTTTTCAAGCAGTGTGAAATGTGAGACATCACAGATGAGTTGTGATGACCTCATGGTGTCTGGAAACATTGCCGCATATGTTCCAAGAGGCAAAGATTTGTCACAGAAGGTCTGCATATGATACTGGTTGTCAACTGGTTTTGCTTTAGGACACAGATTTTTACAATGGACAGCAAGTGGCAACCCAACACAGGACTATAATTATTCAGCAACAAAACTGAATTTTATGTAGTCTATACTGTGTGGTTTTGCTCATTGTTTTTAAAGGCCATTTTTACTCACCATAGTCTGATATATATCTATCAACTCTCTCCTGACCCAGATCCACCTTCACCAAACCATCAGAAGTCTCTCACAGGGAGGAACTGCTCAAGCCTAACCGAAAGATCTCCCACATTCCTCTATCACATGGCTACACACAGTAAGCTTGACCAAGATCATCATCGTGCTCCACAAAGCATACACACAACTTCCAGTGCTGTATTTCAAAAGTTTAGGTCAATAAGATTTGTAAATGTCTTTGAAAGATTGAAAGAAGTCTCTTCTGCTCACCAAGGCTGCATTTCTTTGATCAAAAATATTATATTATGAAATATTAAAACAACTCTATTCTATTTTAATATGTAGTTTATTCCTGTGATGCAAAGCTGAATTTCAGCATCGTTACTACAGTCTTCAGTGTCACATGATCCTTCAGAAATCATTCAAATATGCTGATTTAATGCACAAGAAACTGCTTTCTTTACTTTCATTTACGGCTTTCTTATTATTATCAATGTTGAAACAGCTGTACTGCTTAATATTTTTGTGGAAAACATACATTCAGGGTTTTTTTTGACGAACAGAAAGTTTCAAAGAACGGAATTGATTTGAAATAGAAATCTTTTGTAACATTAGAAATGTCTTTACTTTCGTATCCTTGCTGAATTCGTGTAATAATTTATTTCTTAAACAAAAAAAACAAAAAAAGTCTTACTATTTCAGACCACTTTTAAAAAATAATCACATTTTCTCATATTATATTTATGGATTGGTTCAAACCTTAAATTTTGATTTACTATTGGATTTTTACAACTTAATTTCACCATACATAATATGATAGTACAATATCATATTATCATATTTCATTTAAGATAAAACTAAAAACATTGTTAGTCAATGTTTAATTTATGCATCATATTTTCTGTTATGTACACAAAACAAAAATTCAGCAGTCAGTAAAGCAATATGTATTCTGCACATCAACACTGTGTGTCAGGCGAAAATACTATTTAAACAAAATTATCTATTTTATTTTTTTCTTTGGGGAATGTTATTTGCTATAGAGTTTAGTTATTAGACAAAATGAACAAAACAGGACACCATGATTTTCAAACAGTATAAAAATGCACTTTAAATAAATGTTTTAGTTTTTTCAGTCAGTGCTTTATACGTGAGATTTAATTCTCCTTGTCTCTTTCAGGTAATAGTCATCGGCAAAGGCCTCTCAGTCCTCAGTCGTCCATAGACAGTGAGCTCAGTGTCTCTGAGCTGGAGGACGAAACCATCCCTATGAGCTATAAGCTTCAGGACATGACTGATGTGGAGGTCATGGCCCGACTGCAGGAGGAGAGTACGTCTGCTTAAGATTGGATTAAAGGGATAATTCATCCAAAAATTACAATTCTGTCATCATTCACTCACCCTCATGTCATTTCAAACCTGTATGACTTTCTTCTGTGGAACATAAAAAAAGATTGAAGAATGTTGGTAACCAAACACTTTCAGTTCCCATAGACTTCCATTGTAATTTTTGTTCATACAATGGAAGTCAATGGGAACTGAAACTATTAGGTTACCAACATTCTTCAAAATACCTTCTAAAAGTGTGGATTGGGGACAAAAAAGTATTTTGTACTTAGGATGCTTCATGTAAACCCATTGACACACGTGTTTGTGTTTAGGTCTACGGCAGGAGTACGCGAGCACCGCTGCCACGGCCACACGCCGCAGTGCCAGTTTTTCGGTGCACACAGGTGCGCGCAGGAGCATGAGGAGTGAGGCTGAGCTGGAGGAAGAGGAAGAGTACGATCAGCTGTCCGCTCCGCAGCCGCAGCTCTTCCGTACATCCTCCATGCAGCGCAGCACGTCCCACTCACAGAGCCTCTCCAGCATGAAAGAGTGCCGGCGCAGCCCCTCCACGCCTCAGTACCTCAACAGCCTGTCCTTCCAGCAGCTGCACATGCCCAACCTCAGCTCCAGTACAGCTCCAGAGACCCAGAGTTTCAGAGCCAACACAGGTCAGACTACACACGCTCTTATCAAGCGTAGACTGAAAATATACTGATAACAATAGCAATTCAACAAGTTCAAACTATATTTTAGCATTCTTGAAGTAATGTTAAAGGGGTCATATGATGCGATTTAAATTTTTCCTTTGTCTTTGGAGTGTTACAAGCTCTTGGTGCATAAAGAAGATCTATAAAATTGCAAAGACTATAGTCTCAAATCCAAAGAGATATTCTTTATAAAAGTTAAGAGTACCTACCTAAAACGGCTCGTACCTACATCACTATGTGGGAAGATTTGCATAACGCCGCCCAAATGTTCACGCAAAGAAAGAAGGCGTAACTTTTATTCTCGCTGTAGTATTGTTGCCGCCGCCATGTCGTGAATGCGCTGTGTGTTTCATTGTGAAAGCGAAACTACTTTGTTTGGTCTTCCAAAAGAGGAATATGTTATTACGTCTCTTGAGAATACTGGATTTTCCATGCAAGCAAGGTCAAAAAATGCTTTTGTTTTCTCAAAATATGCATTTAATATCACCTCATTTTCCAACGATTATCAAACGATTCGTTCGAAGCAGTTGTAAGATTCAGTCTCTCTAAACTCCTCCTTTCCGTGAGCTACTCTGCTCTGATTGGTCAGATGGCCCAGTCTGTTGTGATTGGTCTACCGCCTACAGCGCAGGTCGGAAACGATACGCCCAATGCCATAGTTCTGTATTTTGATACAGATAGGAAATATAAGCATCTATTATGTATCATACTTACAGGTTGTGATTCAGTGGAGCCAGCTGGTCCAAAAACTGGGAACTGATCCATCTTTCAAGAGCAAGCGTTTTGTAAATCCCGCGTTGAACTCCCCGAGATTGGAGAAGCAGTCGTCAGTAAAAAAGATTGGGGTTGTACAGCTGTGGTACAGTGGAAAAAATGCATTTTAACCACTGATTCTTTGCAGCCTCATCTTTCGGAAGTGAAAATAAAACAAATTTACTTTCACAGCATAGGACACGGCATCTTCTCGTCATGATGTTAAGCAACATTTTTTAAGGGCGGATCAAGTTGTTTGCGGCCGGCCAACGTAGAACATAGGTGGGAATTATGCAAATGTGTTACCCAGTGGCGTGTAGCCGTCACGGAGGTGGGATTCGAATTACTGACGACTCGTTTAGGTGATTCAGAGTCGATTCTTTCTTTTGGGAGAAAATAACTTTATTTATCGTGCACTATTGGCTTTAAAACTTCCCAGATTATTTACATTCACATACAGTTACATTACACACTACATGAAAGGCAATATTCAAAATGGCATAATACGGGCACTTTAAAACTAAATAGGGCTCACAACCTGCTGTGATATGCTCACCTTGGTCCATTAGTTGTATCCTTCATTGCCTGGAGGCCACATTTGAAGGAGCCTTCGAATTGGGACAGCCTTCGGTGACACAGTCAGTCTTTGAATGCAGCTTTCGAAAGATGAGGCTCTGAATTGGGACATTATTGTAAACTTGATTTTTAACCATTCTCCATAGCAACATGCTGGTTTATCGCTCCACTCTCTATGTTTTGATATGAATGCAAGGTAGATTAGTGTGCAGAGCAGTGGGTCTCCAGGACCGGAGTTGAGAGCCACTGATTTGCGCCATCTTGTGTCTGGCAACCAAAATGAAGTAAAAATGGTCTTTTTTACCTCAACGTTAATTTAAACGTAAAACATTTGATAGAATTTTATAAGATTCCCCAGTTAAAGCAAGAAAACAAAAACAGCAAACTGGTCAGAGTCGTAAAAAGCTGGATGAGAAAGAACATAGAGAATAAAGGAAGAGATGTGAAATTATAATGTAATATCATTGAAACTGGTTAACTAACTAAACTAGTCCATAGAAAAAGTCACGTGAATTGCACATTAATATAAATGAAATAAAAATAGCTCTATCATCAATAATGAATGTTTATTCACATAACATTTATTCACTTATGTAGTAAGTAGTCTTATAATACATAAGTGAAAAACATGTGGACCAATGGTTCTCAACCTTTTTGAATCCAAGGCCCCCTGTTGTTCAAGACAACAATAATTATAAAATTGGGAGTGTCAGTATAGTTAAAAAAAATTAACCACAATTCATTTTGTGATTTCAGAAGTTTCAGGAACTGTACGTTCTTTAATAAAAAACAATAGTTATAGAGGGGGAACATATGATTTCAGTTTACATCTTGTTTTTTTAGCATTTTATTTAAATTAGGTTGTTTCAGTGTATTCTTATAATTATCAATCATCATCATCATCATCATCATCATCATTTAAATTATTTTAAGTCATTCTGAGGCCCTCTTGGAATTTTGCTGAGGCCCCCGTAAGTGGGTCCCGGGCGGCCCTATAGACTGTGCTTACACAGACTATAGACCAGAGTTGTGTATGTAATATATACCACAATATTAACTTCTTATTATTGAATTGTAAATAAATATCACATTTGTAACTGGTCAGTGTTCAAAAAATGCTGGGAAATCACTTAATGTAGCCCTACAAGAGTGATTACTGATAAACTGTCTGAAAAAAAGAAAGTCAAGTTTTAGAGAAGAAAAAAAAAATCACCCACTGACTTTCAAACTGCTACATGGTAACGAATTTCTACTTCGAGGACATTGATAGAAATGTAGTGGAGTGAAAAGCTGACTTTCAAACTGCTACATGTAACAACTTTCTACTTCGAGGACATTGATAGAAATGTAGTGGAGTGAAAAGTACGATATTTGTCTTTCAAATGTAATGAAGTTAAAGTCATAAGTTTCCACAAAAAATAATACTCAAGTAAAGTACAGATACTCAAAAAGTGTACTTAAGTACAATACTCAAGTAAATTTACTTAGTTACTGTCTGCCTCTGCTATAGACTATACATTACGCTTTACCTAAATACTTTCCTTTTGTGCTAGATTGCCCGTTTTAACATGCATTGTCTTTCTTTTTTCAGACAAGCTAAGGAGGAGCATGCCAAACCTAATTCGAGCTCCCAGCATTCCCAGTGTTATCAGTGTGCCTAATGTTCCTGCTCCGACCGCTCACATTGCCACATCGTCCTCATCTTTGTCGTTACTCCGAAACAGTCAGAGTTTTGATTCCCACAGTGGTCTGACCAAGATACAGTCTGCAAGTAAGACTGTGACACTGTCGAAACATCACATTAAATTGGATGATAATTATCTTGTAGCAGATTATATCGCACTTTGTCATGAACTTCAGGTCAAATTTTATTGCTCTCTGTTCAGTCTCAGTTCCATCTTTGGGCCAGTTACAGCAGCGAGTTCAGAGCGTGGGCAACTTCTCAACACGGCCCCCTCTAAAAGCCACAGCGTACGTGAGCCCTACCATCCAGAGTGCCACCACAATGCCTTCCTCTGTTAGTCTCAGCTCTATCCACAGCAGCAGCAGCATCCCTCTCCCCAGCAAACCCGGCACCCCCTCCTCCAGTCGCAGCGCTCTACCTCGTCCTGCCTCCTTTGTTGGGACAAGTGGGGCCTCACGCAGTAAAATTGCCCAGCCCATACGCAGGTAATCATTCACAATTCTTCCTCCTCTACTTGTGTAAGTGTAAATATTAAGATAGAAAACAGTTGTTTTAGATAATAATAATATTTCTGTATTTTTTATCAAATAAATGCAACCTTGATGAGCATAACAGACTTTTTTCGAAAACAATAAAATCTCTTTCTGAATCAAAACTTTTGAGCAGCAGTGTAGCTTAATGTTTTAAAATGATTTCATTAATTAATTCATGTTTGTTCATAATTCATTATATACAGTATGTAGAAATTTACATTAACCAAGAATAGTAAATGCTGTCAAAATTGTTCATTGTTAGTTTGTGATTGTAACAAATTGATCATTATTGGCAATATTTTTATATATACTTTAATGCATAACACATTTGAGTATTGCTGTCATTAACACTAGTCACTGTCGTTGCAGTTTACTGGCCCCGCCGAAGAGTGTCTCTGCTCTGAGCTCCCTGCGTGACGGCAGCTGGAGGGATGGCTGCTATTAAACTGCTCTGACCTTAAATGTCTCAGGCCCAGCTGGCTGGGCACAACTGTTGCTTATAGACCTGAAGTGGAAATAAAATAACATCAAGTGATTTGAAGTTGAAAAGTACTGTTGGTGGGTGGTGGAAGGAAGGCCTCCTGTAGCGAATCCATGCATTTTTGTAAGATAAATACCCATATTTCAAACGTAATAAACCCTTTTTTCTCACTTCCGCTGACTGTGGTATGTGGAAGACGTTCAAGCCGATGGCGAAGGACGTATGCGTCGTGCGCGTGCCTCTGAGAAATGCAGGAGCAAAGGAAACAAAGTTACAAAAGGAAAACCAGTCTCCTCTTGGCTTATATCAAAATCCTCCGACATTTTTCTTTATAAATCCTCGTTTTGTGCTTCTAATTTGTGAATGGCGTTTTGTTTTGTTTTGTCTCCGCGTTCGTCACTAATCACGCAACGTCGAAGTCTTATGTCATCCGCTGGAACGGCTTCCGCTTATGACAGTCAGCGGAAGTGAGAAAAAAGTGTTTATTACGTTTGAAATATGGATATTTATCTTACAAAAATGCATGGATTCGCTACAGGAGACCTTTATTCATCCCCCAGAGCCGTGTGAGGGATGTTTTATTACGGATGCACGCACTTTATTTCATGTCTTCTGAACTGTTGACAACCAACACCCGCTTACCCCCATTGTAAGGCTTGGAGGGGCCAGGACAATTTTTAATATAACTCCGATTGGATTCGTCTGAAAGAAAGTCACATACACCTAGGATGTTTTGAGGGTGAGTAAAACACAGGCTAATTTAAATTTTTGGGTGAACTAACCCTTTAACAAATGCAATACAGCACCACTGCAATATGCCTGATGGCTGAAACCCAGAGTGTTATGCATACAAGTGTTTACTTGCAAATAATTTGCCTAATTGCAGCACAATTTTTAAACCATTGAAACCAATTGTCAAATTATATTAATAATTAGATATGAATCTAAGGACAGTATTGGTTTTGGTAGATGTTATGATTTAATAAGCATAAGTCATTGTCTCTCAAATAGCACTTTTACTGTTATCTTGCATTGTTACATTAGATAACCAGTATTGCCAGAGTAGTACCTGAATGGTTTCTGCTGTGCAAGTTGCATTCCTTTTTTAATAATGTTGCCAATTATGTTGCAACATATGGCAAGAGAATTATTTGGGTGAATTAAATGATGCATTTGTAAAAGCAGACGAAACTGTAAAACACTGTATTTGTTGAAGTACAAATGCAGCCTAGAATAAATGGCAGCAATTCCAGATTGTATGTTTACATGATGCTCGTGATACAGAGCATTGTGGACAAGACATTTGCACATCAAATGGTAACATTTGTTTCTCTTTTTTAAGAACTGGTTTATGATGGAAGGATAATAGATCGTAATTTTTTCAAATGTTGAATAAAAGGCTTTTGAACTGAAATATAATGTTTGGAAAAGTTTCATACTGTACCTGGGAACAGAGGATATCAGTAATAGGGAACTGAAATATGATATTCAAGAGAATATTTACATTTTTGGAAAACCCTACTCCTCCTAGGCTGTTTGTCTGATTTGCACACAATTTGGGATGCACCATATTGAGATACTACTAAATGTTAGCAAAGGAAGTTGGATTCATTAATCGTTTAGCAAACATGGGCATATATATTTTGGGGTCATATTTGGTGTCATAATTATTATTTTTCAGCGTAAAATGGCAATGTTTCTAAGATGGAAGAATGCTGTTTTTGTAACAGGGAAAATATGATTTTCAAGACAAGTTGCTATCTAATATAACACCCAGATTTTTGACTGTAGAGGAAGTAACAGTACATCTGTCTAGTTGCAAATTGTAATCCAAGAGATTCTGTGCACTGTTTTTTGGTCTAATAAGTAATAGCTCTGTCTTATCCGAATTTAATAGGAGGAAATTATTGGTCATCCTTTTAAATTTTTAACACTCTGTTAGCTTATATAATTTAGAAGTTTCATCTGGTCTTGTTGAGATATATATTTGAGTATCATCAGCATAACAACGTTTTTCTCTAACCTTTTTCAAAAAATTTTCAATTTCAATTAACACATGAGAAAATTGTATCCATGTGTGTTAAAGTGCAACATGGATCATTTGTCTGAAAAATCATACTGGTCTTCTCTGTTCAATGTTGTGCATTACTCACTCCATCTACACTACTGTTTGAGCGTCACAATGATAAATGTGGGTCATGTGACAACATTGAATTAACACGGTGGGTTCAGTAATGCATCATGACATATTTCTTTCATGAAAAATTACTGTATCTCTGATATTCTGTTTATTTCTGTGCATGACTCTCTTCATTTCCACGCCACAATGGTAAATTTGGCAAGAGTGGTCATGTGACAACATTAACATGCTAACCCAACTTTTTATTCCAAAATCAAATGCACTCTTCAACAACACTGGCCTCAGTCTTGTCCAAATATTTATGCACAACTGTACATCTTGGCTTTTTTAACTGTGCAGGCTGGAGGATCTGGAGTTAAACAATGAAGAAGAGAAGAGGTCTGGACTTGGAGCTATTCTAACTTAACATGTAACACATGCATAGAACCAGTTCAGCTAAAGAACTAGATGCACTGACAATATACTGTAGTTTTACACATTTAGATTACAAAGAAATCTGTGAAATGCTTATAGATCATTAAATGTTTATTTAACTATATGTCATAATATAGGAAATATATTTGTCAAGTTGACAGACATGATTAAATATGTTACTGTCCTTTTAAAATCAAGAGATAGTTTTATAATATTTTACAATATCTCTTTTAAGATAATATATAGTGTAATATGTCTATAAACACATGCATGTTGTGTTGTGGTATATAAAACAAACCCTTATTTGTTAAAGTGCAATCATTTCAAAATTATGCTCACTTACATTCACTCCACTAAGTGAATTCTTAATAAAAGCTTGAGTGAACTATGTGATATTTTAATTTTTAACCAGGCAGGTTTGTGTTGGACAGTCTCTCTGACAACCACTGACCACTCCAGTCACATTAACATCAACAGTGTACATTTGTAAGTGTTTTAAATTACATTTTAAAAAGTGTTGTACTTTTTACTCATTTAAAAAGTAAGTAGAAAGACATTAGATGGTACTGACAGACTCTGCATTGTAGCTCTTGTTTCTTGCCTGTGGAACCAACTAGAATCCTTGTGTAAGTGGATAAAATGCCAAACAAGGCACAAGAGGTGAGTCGTCTCTACAATATTGTTAGTAATATTAACATTTTTTTCCCATTATATGTCCATGCATACTGTACTTTGTCCTTTAGGATGCGGTGATCAATATGAAATCTGTGCAGGAGATTGCTAAGCAGTTAGGGTTTGAGTGGACTGTTTTAGCATTTGAACTTGGATTCACCAGAAATGAAGTCAGACAGTTTCATGCCACATCCAAAGAAAAGAGGGTTCAGGCTCAGAGAATGCTGGAATCATGGTGTGTATTAATTAATTTTTAAATTTTTTTAAATGGGCGCTTTGCTATTTTACACAGTATTTTTTATATATATGATAGGTATGAGCGTTCCTGGGACAAACCGAACAAAACCAAGCTGCTGCAGGACGGTCTTGAGCGGGCGGGCCGTCGTGATCTGGCTGAGAGGCTGCGCTGCCTGCACTGGGGTCACCAGAAGCTCAGTCGCAGAGTCGAGCTGCCCTCTGCCTTCCCCTTCATCATTACCGTCCACAAGACCATAGACAACAAGGATGCCTTGAGCAGGATTAATGTGCTTAATCGCAGTTATAACTAAGACCATTTGGCAAAGAAAATTATGTGAGCTAAAAGTTTGATGCCACTAGTGAAAATGTTGTTGTAAATTTATTATCTAATATTTTTCATTACAACTCAGTTGTGAAAAAGAAGTGTGCTTAATTGTGTCGACTGTAAACTTGTAGTTTACTTCAAATCTTTTAGCTGATTGCATTTAATATACATTTTCATTTGATTGTAATTAACCTGTTTTAACAATTAAGTGTCTGAAAACATTCCATTCAGATCACACTTAAGTATATTCTTTTAACGTATATATTTTTTCCATTCATTATGTTAATTTTATCCATCATGATTTGAGAATGATCCAAATTTTCAATGTGGCCTCAGACTTCCTAGTGTACATGTTCACTAGTATTCAATAGCTTTAAATATTCATATATTTTTTTTCCCAATACACTCCTCATGAAACCGTTCTTTCGGTTACCAATTACATAAATCAATTTTAATTCACTGTTCTATCATTCAGTCAAACTGTCATGCAATACATTTATTTACTGTATATTCACAATGCATTTACTCATGTTTTGCTGTTTTGATAATAAAAATGTCATAACTGTGTCTTAGCATTGTAAGCGCTACCTTTAAAATGTGTTCAGGCTAAACTGCAGTGCTGCTTTATTGACCCTAATCCCCTTGAAAAGCAGTTAAATCTACTTAAGTTGAATGCTCAAATAAACCATGACTGTCCGGTCTGACAATTTTATGAATTATTTTTTAAATCAGAACATATTTAATTACAAGTAAATCTTAACTGTGTGTGTGTGTGTGTGTATATATATATATATGTATATGTGTGTGTGTGTGTGTCAGGGGCGTTTCCTCTGAGGAGGCAAGGGAGGCAGTGCCTCCTCAAAATATTGGATGAGTAAAAAAAATTTGTAGTACAAAAATAAAACAACGCCAGTTTTACAAATACATTAAAAAGTATAAACCATCATGAACAGCACTGTAGCAACAGTGGAGTCATTCAGAATCCTGGGCACCAGATATCTCTCAGGACCTGAAGTGGGAGTTCCACATAGAATCCATTGTCAAAAAGGCATACTTCCTTCGCCGGCTGAGGAAATTCAACCAGCCACAGGAGCTGCGGATATAGTTCTACTCTGCAGTCACTGAATCAGTCTTCTGCACATCTATAACTGTCTGGTTCAGCTCAGCTACTAAAACTGACCTCTGAAGACTACAGCAGATAGTTCGGACTGCTGAGCGAAGCACTGGTCCAACCCTCCACACTCTCCAAGAACTGCACTCATCCAGAGTGAGTAAAAGAGCTGCGCAAAATCATTCTGGACCCCTCACACCTAGATCATTTCCTCTTTGAACTGTTGCTGTCTGGTCGGCGTAACAGAGCACTGAGCACCAGAACGGCCAGGCATAAGAACATTTTCTTCCCTCAGGCAATCCATCTCATGAAGTTAACTGTACAATAAACATTTAATACATAACTACATTTATTTATTTAACACACCATTCTTCTTATTCACATTTCTTTGAATTTAATTGTACATAACACACCTGTACACACAAATACCATCTATCGCCTATTTTGTATATTGTGTTTTTCTTCAAAAATGTGTTGTATATTGCTATCTCCTCTTACTTACTCTATATTTATTACCCGTGTCTTGTCACTGTCATTCTGTTTGTGCTGTGGAAGCTTCTGTCACAAATTCCTTATATGTGTTAACAGACCTTGCAATAAAGCTCTTTCTGATTCTGATTACAGCAGGAGTCAGTATCTCTCGCCTCTCTTGAGCCCAGTTTCACTTGGCTTAAGCCTAGACCCAGACTAAAATGTAAATCTGAAAGAAACTTGCACTGATTGACCTTAAAATATGTCAGTGCCCTTGTTTTGTCTCAAGATACACACCAGTAATGTTTTTTTTTTTCTAAAGCATGTTAATAAAACTTACTTAAATGTCCTAATTGAACTATGGCCTAATCCTGGCTTAGTCTAAGCCCTGTCTGTGAAACCAGGCCAGCCTCGTGTTTGTGCGCACTCGCAAATCATGTCTGAATGAACAATATGATGGCATTAATGGGAAGACTAATTAAAAAAAGTAAGTAAACAACTCGCACACTTAGATATAACCACTTTGTTATACGTCAAAATAAGATTTAAAATGGCATGGAAACGTGATCTGTGGGAGCATGAGCGTAGAATACGCGGGAGATGTGTGGGATGTGTCACGTAGAGATTTTCAAGGGCCAGTGTGAATGAATCTAGATTTAAATGCAAAGAGACAAGATAGTCTATGCATGACCTGACGCTTCCTTTGTATCCAAAACGAGGCGATGTGAACATTACTGAGCACTGAACACTCTCCTGTCTGTTTCATTCATAGGGAAAGTCCAAAACAGACTCATAGAAGTAATAACTTATAATGTGCCAGGAAATCCCTAATACGGACAAAGGCATCCAGCTATCACTGTATCTAAGCTGAATAAAAAGCAGAAACGTTTTGACTGATAAAACATGAAGACAATAAACACACGATTGCTACAATTTGTATATGTGTTTTTCCAAGTCATCTCCAGGTAATAAATAAAGTATATGAATAATGCAGTGCTAACTGACATATCATTTATTACAGTAACCTGTAGAAACTAGAAAATATATTTTCTTCTTTATTCTGCGATAAAAATGTCAAAAAAGTGTTTGTAGTATATATTAATCAATCATAAAATTCAAAAATACTTCAAAGCGAACTATTAAAAATAATAGCTGAACGTAAGTTCACAAATAAAATATATTGTTTAAATTGTTACTGCCTTAGGTTATTATTTTGGAATAAATGTAAAATGCTTAAAACCCTAACTTGATGAGATGCATACTTGGCTTTAATAAATAGAATATTATATAAAAATATAAGATATAGTTGTTTCTTTCTTTTGTTCTGATAGTGTAAGTAATGTTTATTTAACCAAGAAAATGTGACTGGGACATGAATTTACATTTGATGAAACAAAACAAATGAACTGCATACTTTTAATGCAATACTTTCCATTTTAAAAAGAATATTTCATATTTGTAACTAAATCTATATTTTATATATTATGAGGCTTGTCATTCTGGACAAAGCTATAGCAGGCCAACCGAACTTAATACGGAGCGCTGAGACTGGCTACGACTCAAATCATAGTGAGCTGCCTACCTAGAAGGCACTGTTGGGTCGCAGCACTTGTGGTATCACACTAAAGAGTGTGCTACTAAGACTAAGTGCACTGGCCAACGCTGCCCATAAATGCTGTCTATGTAGGCGGGTTAACGCAGGCGATGTGACCAATCAGCGCCGTGTTCTGCAGCTCGGCGGCAGCAAGCTTGAGTGAGACACGCAACGTCGATTACTCGAGATCAAAAGCCTAGCGAAATGAAATTAATCGGGACGGACATCGCCGCTGCCGATCGTTTGTCCTAAAATAATTCGTACAGTGAAAATAAGGCCCGCGTTTCATTCATGAAACATGTCTGCATTGTCAGGCAACAAGGAAGCGGTGCCTGCAGCCCACAGCTTGTTGTTTTCATGACACGTTGAGAGCTGAGGGAGATCTGATGCCGGCGCCGCCGCAAACTGACAGGATTTAGTTGCGTTCGGACGGAGAGAACGGGCTCGACATGGCCTCGGTCAGCTGCTTCGGTGGTCCGGAGGAGCTCGAGGACACGAGTCACGCTGTAAGCTTGATGAGAGAGCTGAAATTATTCTTCGACTCGCAGCTGTTAGTCGACGTGACTATCGAAGTGGAGCCTGACCCGGAGCAAAGTGTGTCCTCAGGCTGCTCAGGAAAAGTTTTCCAGTGCAACCGAAATATACTGGCCGCCGCGAGCCCGTATTTCAAGAGCATGTTTACCGGAGGGCTGTATGAGAGCACTCAGAGGAGCGTCACCATTCACGAGGTGGACGCCCATTCAATGGCTGTCATAATCGATTACTGCTACACTGGCAAAGTCACAATCACTGAAGGCAACGTGCAAAGGCTCTATGCAGCTGCCAACATGCTGCAGCTGGAGTATATCCGGCAAGCCTGTGCCAACTTCATGACCAGAAGGCTGGACCTTTCTAACTGTGCAGGGGTTTTGAAGTTCGCCGACACCTTTGACAATCTGGAGTTGAAGAGCAAAGCTCAGGCGTTCATCGCCAAGAACTTCGTCCAGCTCGGTGCCAGCGCGCGAGAGCTTTGTGAGCTGGACCTGAAGCAGGTTAAAGAGATCCTCACACTGGATTCTCTGGACGTGGACTGCGAACGCAAAGTGTGTTCGTTTGCAATCCAGTGGGTTGAGAATAACCCGCATGCGGATGCTGAAGATGCGCTGCAGGTCCTTCGATGCGTGCGGTGGGCTTTGTTCTCAGACAAGGACAGGGTTTATCTAGAAGGCCTCAAATCAAAGCCTTTTATAAAGAAGTATCTTTCGAATGTCCTCGACGGGGCCGGCGGTGAGCCGAGCGCTATGATTTCAAAGGGCGTACATGCTGCCAAACAAAGAATCGGCAAGAGTGCAAAAGAAATGGTGCTTTTCTTCGGACGGCCAAATGAGCCTTTCATGTGCTACGATCCCTATACGGACGACATCTATTCTATGGCGTCCCCGGTCATGAACCTCACCAATCAGAACTTCAAGCGCTCTCCTGTGGAGACGTTTTTGGTCTGCACCACGCCAGAGAACAATCTGTATCTCGCCTCGCACCTGTCCAAGCACTTCTGGGTCTACAACCCTCTGGTAAATTGTTGGCAGGAGCTTGCGGAACGACTTCTCCGAAGAGTGCACTCGTACATGGGCTACCTCAACGGGCACCTGTACGTTCTGGGAGGCAGGGATCCGGTATCGGACGCCAGGCTCAAGGAAGTAGAATGCTACAGCATTCAGAGGAACCAATGGGGTTTTGTGGCCCCCTTGCCGCATTCTTTGGGAAAGATGCAGGTTGTGACTGTAAACGAGCGGCTTTATGTGGTGAACAAGAGGAGGATGCTCAGCTACGAGCCGAAGAAAAGCCTGTGGCTCCAGCGGGGCTCTCTGAAACGCAGCAAACTCCACAAAGCGTGTGTTTTTCAGGAGCAGATTATATGTTTGTGCGATATCCCCGTGGTCAAAGCCTATAACCCAGCTCGCGGAGAATGGAGGCGGATCGGTGACATTCCCATTGACAGCAGCGCTCTCAACTACCAAGTGGTGCAACACAACAGCAAACTGCTGCTTCTAACTATCGCAATAGTTCATCACAGCAAAAACCGGCTTGTTATACACGAATACGATCCCACTCGGGACTCGTGGAAAAACGTGGCCACCATGTTTGGATTGTCCTTCGGATCCATAAGCCTCTCCACCCGGGTTTATACCGCGTGCTTGGGGTCCGGTCAGAGTTTCATCTCGGAGGAGGATGACGACAGCGGCTCCAGCGCTGACTGGGACTTCGATGGATTGACTGACGCAGACTCTGACTCCGGCAGCTCAAGCTCCTTTTCAGATGAAAACTGGTAGCCGATGCAGTTCAGATGTGTCAGAAGTGTGTAATAGAGCCAAACGTGAACATGCTGCAAAGTATATTGCGATATAGGCGTTGGAATGATTAGCCGGTTTCGGTGTGGCTAGAACCTACTTGAAATTCATGCTGTTATGATGAGTGTTATTAAACAAATGCTTACCGTGTCAGTGAATGATACCGTGTCTCAGGATTATAAGAGAGGTGCAAAGAATTGCTAGTATTTTGACTCTGCCGGTTTTTGGTGGGCATAAATAACGAGCAGTATTACGCTGGACTCTTGAAGAGGGTGCAATGGGGCAAACAGCCCCTCTTAAAGAAAACGGGGTTGATTCTGGTCTCAAAGTTTATAATGAGCACAAAAATATTCAGTTTTATTTAATACTGACAGTGCAGTTTAATTCACGATAATGAGGTTTCCTTCAAATATAAAGGCCTGGTTTGTTGAGGTGATATAGGGGCAATGAATGTAGACACTTTTGGTATAGCAGGATAACGTTTAGATACATTATTAAGATCAACCAGGAAGGATGGAGCATTTACTACAGTATATTACACATTTAATTTCCTCTCAAGTATGCTATAACTACACCTTATTATTCTGCTATTAGTAAGCATACAATATATACATCTTTGAACGATTAGCACAGTTGCACCCTACCTCAATTGACCTGTTTGTTCCTTATTTGTATTGTTGTTGAAATGTTACAGTTGTCTGTTAAATTATCACGTTTATGTAATCTAATTTATAGGGTTGGTCCAGTTAATAAATCTGTTTATACTTTATATAAATCATTTTACTCATTGTTTTTTCCGCTTCAGGCGTTTTTACCATAGACTGAATGTTTTTTTTTTACTAGGGTTTTTTTATATGCATGAGCAAAGGTCACTAGAGTTCACGTTGAGAACTCATTCTTATCCTCTCGCGATATTTCGCGAGTATCATGGCAATAGAAGACACTTCGTTCTTATCCTCTCGCGATATTTCGCGAGTATCGGAGCTATGGCAATAGAAAACACAACGGGCAGCAATGATTTCGCGACGATTTCCACAAGCGACAGTGTGGCCAGTGACCCGTGTCAGGAATATGACAGTGCTCGGGCGAGGGTCTTTAAGATACTCGTTATTGGGGATTCAAATGTTGGGAAGACGTGTCTAACTTTGGGAGATTTCTCCAAAACCCCGAGGCAACAATCGGAGTAGATTTCCGAGAGAGAACCCTGCACCTCGATGGAGAAAACATAAAGGCAAGGATCCGTGCAGCAGAGTTTAGTTCACAGATCCTGAAGAACGAGTATTTATATTCCTCTCTTCACAATGGACGTGCTGTGTGACTGTTATCCGAAGTTAGATAAACAACACTTTAAATATTGTAAATGGTGTCATTGTGTTTAAATAGAGTATTACTATACTATCATAACTGCTGTTCAAAAGTTTTGAGATCAGTAAGATTTTCAGTGTGTTTTAAAGATATCTCTTCTGCTCATCGAGGCTGCATTTGATCAGAAATACAGAAAAAACGAATATTGTGAAATATTGCAATTCCTGTGATCAAAGCTGAGTTTTCAGCTTCATTGCTCCAGGCTTCAGTGTCACATGATCTTCAGAAATCATTCTAATATGCTGATTTATTATCAATGTTGGAAACAGTTGTGCTGCTTCATATTTTTCTGGAAACTGATAATTTTTTCATGATTATTTGACGAATAAAGTTAAAAAAGAGCAGTGTTTATTTAAAACAGAAATATTTTGTAACAATGTACTGTTCAAAAGTTTGGGGTCAGTGTATGTATATATATATATTTTTTTTTTTTTTTTTTTTTTTTAAAGAAATTAATGCTTTTATTCTGCAAGGATGTGTTAAATTGATAAAAAGTGATAATAAAGACTTATATTTTTTTCTACTAAAATAGAAAAAAAAACTATTTTAACTAAACGCTGTTCTTTTTTAACTTTATTCATCAAATAATCCTGAAAAAAGTATCACAGTTTCTAAAAAAATAAAAATATTAAGCAGCAAAACTGTTTGCAGCATTGATAATAAATCAGCATATCAGAATGATTTCTGAAGATCATGCGACACTGAAACCTGGAGTAATGATGCTGAAAATACAGCTTTGCATCACAGGAATACATTATATTTTAAAGTATATTAAAATAGAAAACCATTATTTAAATGGTAATTATATTTTACAATATTACTGTTTCTTCTGTATTTTTAATCAAATAAACGCAGCCATGATGAACAGAATAGACTTCTTTAAAACGCATTAAAAATCTTCATGATCCCAAAATTTTGAACAGCAGTGTATATATTTTAAAGGGGTCATATGCGATTTCAACTTTTCCTTTCTCTTTGGAGTGTTACAAGCTCTTGGTGCATAAAGAAGATCTGTAAAGTTGCAAAGACTAAAGTCCCAAATCCAAAGAGATATTCTTTATAAAAGTTAAGAGTCAGCCACACCTACCTAAAACGGCTCGTTCTAACACGCCCCCACATGTCTACCTCACTATGTGGAAAGATTTGCATAACGCCGCCCAAATGTTCACGCAAAGAAAGAAGGCGTAACTTTTATTCTCGCTGTAGTATTGTTGCTGCCGCCACCGCCATGTAGTGAAGGCGCTGTGTGCTTCATTGTGAAAGTGAAACTACTTTGCTTGGTTTTCCAAAAGAGGACGATATCTGCTTCGCCATGCCTAGAGCTGATCTGTGCTGGTTGCTGAGGAAATACAACAACTTCGCGCTGTGGGTCGCCGAATCGGCTTTCACCGTGGACGAAGCGGAGTCCAGCCCGGGGTCGTCACATGTGGTTGCCGCAGCCATCACAATATGGTAAGGGGCGTAACATTTCCAGCATCATATGACCCCATTAAAGATACTACCATCTTTCCCTGAGCTTGTATGTAATTATAAGTTCTGCAGTATTAATAAAAAAAGAACATAAGATCGACAGGTGCA
>NW_015505559.1:174431-192827 GCF_001515645.1 Sinocyclocheilus grahami | reverse complement strand
AAAAAGACAGTATAAGTCATTATAATCCATAATTATCTCCCCACTGGATGCAACAAATGCCTAGTTTATAATGGGTTTTCATGTTTTTGTCTCGTCACTCCGGCCGGACAGGGCATCATCACAGTATGTTAAGGGACGTAACATTTCCGTCACACGCTTGAGGTATTCGGCCAATCACAACGCACTGGATAGCTGGCCAATCAGAGCACATCACACTTTTCAGAACGATGAGCTTTGTAAAAATCGACATGTTTCAGAAAGGCGGGGCATAGAGGAGAAACAATAATGTACAGTATGTGGAAAATAATGTGTTTTTTGAACCTTAAACCGCATAAACACATTTCATTACACCAAATACACAAAATAATGTTCTTTTTAGCAGCATCATATGACCCCTTTAAAGTCACATGCAAGTTCACTGATGTGCTGATTTATCACACGTGTATAATAGCACTTTGTGCTCAAAACTGCTGAGATCTTTATGACAATTAGCCCTGGTCTTATACAAGTATAATATCTACAATGATCAAAATTGAATTCTCATTCTCAGTTGCAGATCTGGGACACGGCGGGACAGGAGCGCTTCAGGAAGAGTATGGTGGAGCATTACTACAGAAACGTCCATGCCATCATCTTTGTGTATGACGTGACCAGTCTGGCTTCATTTGAGAGTCTGCCGGAGTGGATTGAGGAGTGCAGCCATCACTCAGTTCCTCCCATGGTCCCCTGCATCCTAGTTGGGAACAAATGTGACTTGAGAGGAATGAGAGAGGTGTCCACATTTTTAGCTCAGCGACTGGCTGATAGCTACAACTTCCCACTTTTTGAGACATCTGCAAGAGACCCTGTGGAAAAAGAGCATGTAGATGCCATTTTCCTCACGCTGGCCTACAAGCTGAAGAATCGCAAGCCACTGAGACTGAAACAGCCAAGTGAGAGCAGCTTCATACAGCTCGCTGGTGAACAGGAGGAGAACACACCCTGTTTATGCTAATGCACTTTGGCCCATACAGTTTCATGCAATAAATTAGGGTGACGTTCTGAATGAAGTTAAGGCAGAAAGAGTGATTGGGAGATATACAGTACAGTATATGTCTATAGGATTTCATTTGGTGTATGTGCAGTTTACAAATGACTTTGGAAGCATAAACTATGGAACAATTGGACATTATGAGGGTTTTGTTTTGTTAATCCACATTACGAAGCAAGATGCCTATATGTCTTACTATTATTTAAGAGTGATATTAACTCTCCAGAAACACGCTCAGTGACATGAAGAGCCTGTTATAATATTTTCAGTCTGTAATAACTTTGCATGTTGTTTCACTGTAATATGTAATGTTTATGGATCTATCATTACAATTTCTCGTAGGTTGCTATGGTGAAACTTCTAAAGGCAATCTTGTATCAGAAACACAAGACCTAACCTCACTGTTAGCTTTCTGTTATGTTTATGGTTGCAGATCAATTATTATTATATTTACTCTGCACTTCATTCGAACTTTTTAATTCGAAAGCATATAATGCATGCAAGCTCAATCTAAACTGTAGTGTAATGCATAACTAAAGCTATAACTGACTCCATCATGAACACTAGTGGGCGCCACTGTCAAGGCATTCAGAGCATTATGAACTACTATGATGAAAATTAGATTAAAAACAAGGGAAAACACACCTTGTTATAAATGAGAGCACCTCTATCCTTAATGCATTTGTGAAACTCAGTGATATGCAACATATTAGTGATGTTTGATGTCTTTTACAAGCAAATCCATGCTTCAATAAGACCAGCATATCTCAAAGACTTGATTTCATTTATTTATTTTTTTAATAATTTATTTTTGTAAGCAAGAGCATTTGGAAAACAGGGACTGTATTGCACTTTAAATTGAGATTGTATCATGTCTGAAGTTTGTCTCGATTATTCAGCATCGTGTATAATTTGAGAAAAATGTCATTGTGTAGATAGTTTGCAGTGACTGTCAGATGGGTTTTGGAAGTGAATATGAAAATAAAATGTGCCAAAAATTTTAAATATATTGTATATATCTTATAACAGCTGTGATCAGCAGGATCAATTTAAAATTTAAATATAAAGACCAGGGTTCCCAAAGTGGTTAGGCCTCAAAAGTATTATCTGGCCTTATGAAATTGCCTGTGCCGACAGTATGAAATGTTGTTCCTGTCACATTCAGCATAGTAGTCAAAGATTGTACAGATTTCTTAAGCATGAACTGACATTTAAAGTTCTAATCTGTCTGGATGTTATGAACCGGAAGGTACTGAATCTTCTGGAATCAATAACAAATTCTTCATTAAAGAATATAAAAATGGAGGTCTGAAAGCCACTGAATTTGAATCAACGGTTGGAGTACTTAAACTGAACTGGATTCAAACGTATTTAGCACAGCCTAACTCAGTGTGGTTTCATATACCAAAGTGTGTATTCAAGAAAGTTGGAGGGTTCAATTTTTTTGCTAAAATGTGATTTTGAGGTTTCCAAATTGCCAAATAAGCTTTCAAAATTCCACAAACAGATTTTGTATTATTGGAAAATGCTATTCACCCCAAATTTTACACCGCATGGTTCTACATTGTGGAATAACAGAACCATTACAATAAGGAGAAAGACAGTATTCAAACAAGAGTGGTAAGAAAAAAATGTTTTATATGTTGTAGTAGATCTTTTAGATGTAACTGGTCAAATTATTCAACATAATTCATTCATGGAGAAGTTTGAGATAAAATGTTCCTTTAGAGAATGTAATACTTTGTGTAAAGCCATCCCTCTCGCTTTAAAACAATTAATACAAAACACTCTTACGTATTCAAATGTATCTGTTAAATTGCCTGAGTTAAAGATTGGAGAAGTATATATTGGGGACAAAAAATGTAAGAACAAAGTAATAGGGAATGTATTCAAATGTAAACGGATCGGTACACCTTCAAAATTAAAACAATTTGAAAATGAAATATTTAAAAACAAGTTCTGTAATTATCTTAAATGGCCAATTCTACCTAAAATGAAGGATATTCCGTTTAGGATTATTAATAACGTGTATCCAGCTGCTGAAATTTTTACGGAAAAAAAAGGTTTTTTTTTCTTCCTTATCACTCTATTTACAGGATTTCACTGTCCAATCTGTTCAAATGTGGATGAATGGCTACACATAAATGCGTGCACACACTGTCAAGAGCTGTGTGAGATCACTACCATCCTGCTTTTGTGGAGGTGGGTAGGGGTGTTAATTTTTTTGTAGGTGTAATGTATTCTGAGTTGCTTCAGAAGTATTGCAAGTACTACGTATAACAATAAAACAGTGCACTGACATAAAAAAGGAAATTTACTTCTGGTACTCAAATTAAGCGTTAGCGTTAGTTCTGGCAGATCACGTGAGTCAAGCTTGCATCAGCTGATTCTCAGCTAATCACATCTACCTATAGGAATACGACACTTATCGCGGCATTCCTATATAAGCTCTATTCAGTATTATTCAGCAGCTTTTCAGCTTACTCCGGAGCAAATTACCCTCCTCCATCCCCAGCTCCACCTTTCGCCATAGTCAGGACTTAGCTTTCTGATATTCCTTGCTAATCAGACTCCTTTATCTTGAATAAAGTGTTACACTTAAGTATCATTAAGTACATTAATGATATCTGCCTTGTTCTGTTCTGTTAACCCTAGGGGGGCTATTATTGCTGCTCTCCCTGCTCATTCATGACAGGCTGCATGGATGGGCAGGGAGTTTTTTGCCCAGAACTGAACCATACCGCCAAACCAAACTGTATGCTAAGTATCTATCATTTTGAAGATAGTGGTACTTCTGTACTTTGACTTAAGTAAAAATCTGTCTTTACAACTTTTACTTGTAATGGAGTAATATTTGACCAGCAGTCTCAGTACTTTCACTCAAGTAATGGAGTTGAGCACTTTGTCCGCCTCTGCACACAGTAAGCCATTTTTCCTGTCACATTATTACTGTATTGCTGGTAAAACATTGCAACAAGTGAAGTCATCGCAAAAGGGTGCCCATGATGGAGTTACGGATAAAAATAAAGTAGTACTGATGTCGCACATAGTAGCTGTTTACAAACACATGACGCCAGTGCATGTAACTCACCCGGAGGGCTAAACCAGGCGCGAGCGTCTCATTGGCGATGCGTTTCCAACACGCCTCCCTCTCAGCGCCGGGCGACATTTAAAACAACCCCACCGACCGGGCGCAGTGTGCGAGTTTAGGAGCAAGACACAGCCCGAGATCTGTCTTATATCGGATATTTCGCAGTTTAACACACAAGGACTACAGAAGCCGAAGTCTCCAAAGATGAAGTCACAGAGCAAATGTAAGTCAAAGATTTGTAATGATAAACGTACTAGCAAGTATGCTTATTACACTGAGGCGATAGTTTGTCGCTATATGGCACTTATTCTGCTCCTGCAACCAATCTGTTCGTGTGTTTTCCAGCATTTCTTGAGGACGTTGACGACCTGAGCGCCGTGTTGTGTGAATTCGACGCTGTCATTGAGGATTTCTCGTCCCCCGTGGAGAAGCGACACTTCAGGTATGATGAGCACTTGAAGACCGTGAAGAGACGGAGCAGCGCGAGCGTCAGCGACAGCGGCATCAGCGACTCTGAGAGTGAGTGTGCCTGAGGTTCTGAGGTGTTTTATTATCCCAGAGGAGTGTGCCTGAGGTTCTGAGGTGTTTTATTATCCCAGAGGAGTGTGCCTGAGGTTCTGAGGTGTTTTATTATCCCAGAGGAGTGTGCCTGAGGTTCTGAGGTGTTTTATTATCCCAGAGGAGTGTGCCTGAGGTTCTGAGGTGTTTTATTATCCCAGAGGAGTGTGCCTGAGGTTCTGAGGTGTTTTATTATCCCAGAGGAGTGTGCCTGAGGTTCTGAGGTGTTTTATTATCCCAGAGGAGTGTGCCTGAGGTTCTGAGGTGTTTTATTATCCCAGAGGAGTGTGCCTGAGGTTCTGAGGTGTTTTATTATCCCAGAGGAGTGTGCCTGAGGTTCTGAGGTGTTTTATTATCCCAGAGGAGTGTGCCTGAGGTTCTGAGGTGTTTTATTATCCCAGAGGAGTGTGCCTGAGGTTCTGAGGTGTTTTATTATCCCAGAGGAATCATAGAAGCGCCCTAAGCGCATTATTATTATCTGCGCGTCGACTAAAGTCCCGCAGCCTCAGAAGTTACAGTGCGTAATCAATCGTGTCTAATCTAATCTGAGCCCACACACAAGCGCAGAGAACAGCCGGCTTTCACGAAAGACCTCGAAACATTTCTGATAGCATGTCACTAGTCAGTTGTAATAGCTGTTCACAAGTTCACAGTACGTTCATTCCCACAAACTGGAGATTGTGGAGCTGAAGAGAGTTCAGTCAGACCCTGCCAACCGCCCAGAGACAGTCTGGATCTGAGCACAGCATGAAGGTTTAACTCTCCAGCCAATAACAGAGAACCAGAGCCTTAACTCAGACGTTTAGGGTTTCAATTTCAAGTTAAACACTGACTTTTTTCTTAGCTTGAATCCCATTATATCCAAACCTCCTTGTGTGTTGAAGCACTGATGGGATGCATCTAGAATCTGAGGAAGGATTGCACTATGAATGGATGTGAAAGGGTTTTGCTTATGAATGCATAGAAAGGTTCCCTTTGCACTTGTGCTCTAGAAGTGTTCTTGTGTTTAATGGTTAAGCAACAAGTGATCTCTTTACCCGACCCTTTTCCTTCTGGAACAAACAGGGAATGTGACAGACTCTGTGCTTGCTTTATAAACCATCCTCTGGTGCCCTGTAGTCGCCCTCATGGATCTGCGCAACTGCATTTTAGATCCAATCAAGCCTTATGCCATTTTGACACCCGTGCCATTGATCTGGATCAGTACTTTCAAGCGCTTTTGCTTCAGGACTTTACACTGGACACATTTTCAGACACTCAAATGCATGCTAATTGTAATTAAATGAAATTGTGTTATGGATTAAATTGATATTTAATGCAGTTAGTTGAATATATTTATAATTACAGATGTGCATTTAAAATATATGAACTTTAAATGTAATATTAAATAACACAGTACAGTTAAAATGATCATTAAGTATGTTACACATGCTTAGTCAACACTTCAAAATAAGTATGCATGAAACAAGAATAATACAACTTAATGATTACAAGGGCACTTTAAAGTAAAACTTTTGAATTAGACATGATTACAAAGTGCACTTTTAAAAAGTGTGTGGTTACAAAAATGCTCTTGCACTTAAGTGCACTTCAATTTAATTAGTATTTTATTATCTGTAAGTACATTATTTTAAATATATACTTTTAAGATTTGAAGTACACTATTCGGCACAATTATGAACAATTCTTTTCAAAAGCGTATTTAATCAACTGCTCTGATTGTGCGTAATTATACGATCGTTTGGCTGATTTTTAAGGTTTAAAACCACTAATGTAAATGATGCAGTCAGTGTCAGCCGAGTGGATACTTGCACGTTTCACCAGCTGATGTGCTGAAGCCCACAGGCGAGAGGATCTAATCACTGAGGCGGTGGGAAAAGTTGAGCTTCCGTGTAGTAGCACGCCTGCTCTGCCTTTAACGTCGAACAGGGCTAAGAATGTGTAAACAACGTTTTTTTAAGATGGAGTGTGGTGTACCGGCTCAGATCTTTGGCTTTAAATGAACCTGCTCGAGGGTGGGTCGCGTTTGAACCCGCTTTGAAAGTGTGCTCGTGAGAGAGAGGCTGTTATTAGAGGAGTATGCATTGATTACAAACTCAACCCGCTCTACTAGCACAGATTAACCCCCAACACCCCCTCCGGTTATGGGTCACTGCACATGTTTGGCAAGCCTGTGTGGTAGAGAGCAGTGCTGCTCCACTGCTTTTACATTAGGCGTTAAGTGGTGACTCAACACAAGTGAATACTATAGACGTTTAGTCTAGAGTTTTTCCAGTTGTCCCTTGAATTTCACTGCTCTCGGCAAGGAAAAGTGTACAGATGTTGCAAGTGAAATAGTATTTCTGTTGATGTGGATTTCCCTATTCACATAAAATGAATTTTAAAACTACTGTTACAGTAATCATTATAGTTATCATCTCTGGTGTGAATGGGCCTTAATTCTACACAATTACGTGTTCAGCTCTATTGTATTTGCATCACAACATTGCCTCTCTGTGTCTATCACTATAGATTGCGACAGAGTTTGGGGTCGTTACCCACCTGTTGTGGTGGAGTTAGAGAAGGCAGTGTGCTGTACACATACAGGAAGCGTCGGTGTTTCATTTCTGACTTCCTCGGGCTCTTTCTTTCCTCCTGTAACAGGTGCAGAGTCCTTGAACAGAAACAGCTTCAGCTTCAGTGATGAGAAGCTCAACTCTCCCAGCGTCTTCTCCCCCTCATCAAACAGTCCCTTGGTCACATCTCCTAAACGTGAGTTAAAATATGTTTCTTTTTTGCATATTTAATGCGAATGAGTCGGTTTTAGGTTTATTTGCTGTACTGTGTTGATCAGCTGTATATTGTCATCTTTAGCTAAACTTGGAGACACTAAAGAGCTGGAGGACTTCATTGCTGACCTTGACAAAGCATTAGCAAGTAAGTGCTGAGTGATGACAAAATTTAATTTAAAGACAAAATTGACTTTGTTTTAGGGTGAAATCTTGAGTTGTTTAAAAAAACATGCAACATGCAAAATCATGCTGCAGTTTTTATTTTTGTATGTTTATAGCCAGGGCTAAATGGTATGACATATAAATGGAAGAAATGCGTCAGCTTGTAGAGATTCTGCTTTACTATTTACAGTGTATGGTGGCAGATATATTTTGAGTGGGTAGGACTATTTTACATGATTGAAGTGTCGAAACATAACAAACATGTTGAGATGAGGACAAACATATTGATGGGTGCTTTTACACAGAGTTTTTTACAGTATTTGTTTACAGTTGCTGAGCAACGTCACAACACCGCACACGAACATCTTTAAGACCTCAGTCAGCACTTCATCTGCAAAGTATCACACTCTAGTTATTCTGCCCTCACATATGATAGACAACTTTCACATGCTGTATGAATATGAACATAATTAGTGCTGTCAACCGATTAATCGCGATTAATCGCATCCAAAATAAAAGTGTTTGTTTACATAATATATGTGTGTACTTTGTATATTTATTATGTATATATAAATACACATACATGAATATATTTAAAATATTTACGTATTTATATTCATATATAATTTATATATAAACATTAATATTTTATATATAAACAAAACATATTTTAAATATATACATGCATGTTTGTGTAATAAATATGCAAAGTACACACATTCATTATGTAAACAAATACGTTTATTTTGGATGTGATTAATCGCGATTAATCGTTTGACAGCACTAAACATAATATAATACATTATGTGTTGCATAATATAATCAGTGCAAAAACAGCTTCATAAATTAAGAGTATGATTATTATGAACAAACTTTTAATTTAGGTCTATTGTTCTTTTTTGAAGACCACATAATCAAATGAAATGAAGTTCCTTTAATATATTAAATAAAAGGGAAATAAAATAATGTTATTTAATTCAATATTGATAATAATAAGAAATGTTTCTTGAACAGCATATCAGCACATTAGACTGATTTCTGAAGAATCACGTGACACTGAAGACCGGAGTAATGATGCTGAAAATTCAGCTTTGATCACAGGAATAAATTCTATTTGAAAATATATTCAAATTAAAATGATTGTTAAAATTGTACACAATGTTACTGTTTTTGTATTTTTGATCAAATAAATGCAGGCGATGATAAGAGACTTAAAAAAACATCATTTTCGATTCATAACTTTTGAATGGTAGCCTAGTTATTAAAATATATTCAAAAAAGAAAGTGCATTTTAAATTATACTAATACTTAACAATATTACTGTTTTTACTGTTTTTTGATCAAGTAGATCAAATCAAATAAATTCAGCTTAAGCGACTCATTATGATTTTTTTTTCATACAACGTCCCACTCCTTTTATCAACCATCAGACTAACAGATCGTGGGAAGAAACAAGACTCTAGTATCAACAGGGGTTTTCAATCTCTTATTGAAAGATTGAGGTCATGCTAATCATAGTGTCAGTCATGCACACACACACACACGCACGCACACACTCCTACACTCTTCCACACTGATGCATTAACACAGTTAAGTTGATTTGCTTTGGCACTCCTACAGTCTAGAGTGTTGTAACTTGCCTCAGAGAGAGAGAAGAATGCATTTGTGTAACTTTCAATGACTCAAAGCAGCACTGTAACTGTAGCCAGAGGGGGATCATCACTGATATTACCTGACACAGAGAGAGCAGTCATATTTTGCATATTGTACAGTTGTTTTTGCTTCAAAACAGTCGTAGCTCATTTTTATAACAACTTTCCTCCCTCTCTCTGACCCTTAGAATTTTATGGCCAGTTATTTGGCTAATGTGTCTTGAATACGTACATTAATTCCGACACCCTTAAATGTTTCCCAATGGTGTGTCACAAGCTACTAAATGCTCCTCTGTTAAGGCAGCTAATGAAAGATGTGCTAATTGGGCTGCAGTGTTTATTGTGGGGGTGTCTATAAAAAGAGGACCCGCATACACCCCGAGAATAACCTTGACACCCAACGACCCAAAAATGTACTAAGTATGTTCTCTGCTTGCCTGTGTTTTTTCCTCCAGGCATGTGAGTAAGAGACGGGATGACTGGGGCCCACCACATTGTAGCTCCGCTGGGGGACGACAGCCAGACCGCCCCTGACAAACCTGAACCACTGTGAAGATGGAGAAGACGTGGTCCTGGTTTCACATGCTGATCGACGACGTTCACGAAGGCTTCATACAAACAAACTCAGATACAAATGCATAAGACATACACTTTTGACAGGAAGCTATAAGATTATTTAAATGGCTTTTTATAGAAATATATTTTTAATTTTATAGAGTTGGTTATTGTAAATTTATCTGTAATACCATTTTGTGAATTTATATTTTTGTATTTCATGTAAATATTGTTTCAGACTCTTATCGCCTTGCTATAAGCCTTTTCTGTCACATGAGAATAAACTTAATTCTTAATTCATTAGAAAAACTGGAAAAGCAATATGACATGTATTTAATACAACTAATGTCTTCAAGAGATTAAAGTTGACAGATTTTAAGATGTTTCATGGCATTATTTCATTGTGTGTCTCGTAGCATCAGAAGCCTTATGCTTGTTTCTGCAGTATTTTCACTCTCGGTGTGGACAGAAGATTTACTTTAAGACACTAAGAGTACATTGCTAATTAATTCAGGGGCTTGAGACCGTCAGCAGTTGCTCTGGAGAAAATTAGACACCTGGTCACCTCCTCAGCACATTGTGTCCAAATCTGTGTCTGGATCCTGCCACAGTAACCGTCCATTTCTAATGTTACTAAAGCAGAAGCCATCATCTCTGCAGTACCGTTGATTTATTATTTGATTGGACTGCCAAATGTTAAACCACAAAAAAATAAATAAAAATGCAAAATAACCAAATCACTTTAAATATTTGGAATCAGAAACAATGTTGCTTGAAAGAAGTCTCTTATGCTCACCAATGCTGCATTTATTTGATCAGAAATACAGTAAAAACAGTAATATTGTGAAATATTATTACAATTTAAAGTAACTGTTTTCTATTTTTAATACATTTTAAAATGTAATTTATTCCTGCAATGCAAAGCATCATTACTCCAGTCTTCAGTGTCACATGATCCTTTAGAAATCATTCTGATTTGCTGCTTAATAAATATTTCTTATTATTATCAATGCTTAACACAGTTGTGCTGCTTAATGTTTTTGTGGAAACAGTCGTAAAAAATTTTTTTCAGGATTCTTTGATAAATAGAAAGTTCAAGAAAATTGTTGCATTTGATCAATTTACTGCATGCTTGATGAATAAAAGTATTAGCTTCTTAAAAATAAAAACTGCAAAAATTTGTTGTGCATTTTCAGCTTGGTCTTGAGGTCATGTGACAACATATGCACAGTAAGCTAGTGAGCTAGTCTTGATAGTGGTCAGAGAAGTTCAGAAATACACAGGGCCATGTCCTCTGTAAGCAGGTGAGATGAAGGAGGGTTTTCAGTGAGACTTTATAATGTAATCAACATTAAACACAACATTATGCATTGTGAATAGAAGATCAAGCATCCCAGTACTTTCCTGGCAATGCTCCAATGTGTCATTTGAAAGAAAATTTAGTGAGCATGCAGTCTGGTAAAGTCATTGCTGAAACATCAGCTAGATAGGGTGCGGTCACATTAGTGAAATACAGCAGGCAAAAAAGCTCCATTGCAAATTGTCATTAGTGTAGCAATGTATGAAGCACAGTTCACACAGAAGTCATCAAACCAAGCAGCTTTCTGTTACGACAAAATGGGTAGTTCAGACTAGGATGAACCATGTTAAAAACACCTTGAGACCACATTAAATATTAATTTGCCAAGATAACACAATGCTTAGTGACTGTATCCGCCCTACACTAAAGTTGTGGTCACATTTACCGTTGCTCTGAAATACTGTGGGCGATTCAGTCATTTAAATAGAAATTTGTATGATCGGGAGTTTTCATGTGAGGGCGAAAAAATTCCCCAGAATTGTGTTAAAGTTTGTCATGGGATTTCGCCAAACTGATCAACAGAAAGCTGATTCCCTGTTGAAAAAAAACAGCATATGCTGGTTAGGTATGTTTTGAAGCATGGCTGCTGGTTTGAGCTGATTTAAGCTGGTCCTAAGCAACTAGCTCCTGCTCATGACCAGCTTAAAGGGTTAGTTCACCCCAAAATGAAAATTATGTCATTAATTACTCACCCTCATGTCGTTCCAACCCCGTAAGACCTTCGTTCATCTTCGGAACACAAATTAAGATATTTTTGATGAAATGTGAGAGTTATCTGACCCTGCATAGACAGCAACGCAACTGAAATGTTCCAAAGTCCAGAAACGTAGTAAATACATCGGTAAAACAGTCCATGTGACATCAGTGGCTCAACTTCAGTTTTGCGAAGCTACGAGAATACTTTTTGAGGGCAAAGAAAACAAAAACAACAATTTACTCAACCATTCTTCTCCCCCGAGTTACGTTTTCAGCCATTTTGGAGAGTACCAAAGAGCGTAATCGACGTAATCAGCATTGTTTACGTTCGGGGGGAAAGCGTGCATGAACGTAATCTGCGCAATAAGTGTTGTTTACGCTTAGAGGAAAGCGTGCGTATGCATTGTGATACTCTCTAAAATGGCGGAAGACGTAACTCTGGGGAGAAGAGTGGTTGAGAAATGTATGTTATTTTTGTTTTCTTTACACAAAAAAAGTATTCTCGTAGCTTGTTGAGCCGTTGATGTCACATGGACTGTTTTACCAATGTATTTACTACGTTTCTGGACCTGGGAACATTTCAGTTGCGTTGCTGTCTATGCTGGTTAGGTATGTTTTGAAGCATGGCTGCTGGTTTGAGCTGGTTTAAGCTGGTTTTTATTTAAGTGTGCTATTAGTATACTTCTTTTAAACAAAAAAATAGTCAAGTATACTTTGTCTACTTTTTATGTACTTCTCAGAAATGGGCTTTATGTACTTCTCAGAAATATACTTAAAATGACATTTAAGTATACTTGACTTATACTTAGAAAAAGTCTAAATATATTTGAGCTATACTTGTGCTCTGAGAATCCGTGTTTTCATGGTTATATGGTAAGGGGCGCTAGTACACATCTTCTGTACAGAATTTCCAAAAAAACATTATTTATAAAACTTACCCACATTCAACTGTTTATAAAAAAGAATGCATGAAGCTAGAATAAAATGTTTTTGTTTACAAGCAGATACCCTGTTCTTTTGATGTTTTGCATGTTCAGATATTCATATAACAAAATATATACAATTTAATACCTAAATAGGGACAGTAGTATACTTAAAGTATGATGTAAATTCACTTAAAGAAAACTTACGAGTATACTTGCAGTATAAAACTACTAAACCAGTAGTTTACTGAGACTATACTTCAAAGTGTACTAAAAATGCTACTACAAGTATTTAATTAGTAAACTATCAGTATACCTATAAGTTCACTTTTAGTATAGTTGCAGTACAAACTAAAAACATAGGTGTAAACTAGTTGTGTACTCATAGGTTACTACTGTAATACTTAAAAGTATAATTTTATATACTAGAAAGTGGGCCAATTTAGTCCCAAGGAGTATTGAAATAGTACACTTACAAGTATACTACTAGTACACTGATATTTGTATACTTACTACATAAAGTATACTTAAAATATACTTGAACTTTACTTAAGTATACTTAATAAAATCAACTTGAAGTATTCTACTTTTTGGTAAGGGTCACATTGCTGCTAAATCCATTTTTATAAAAGCCTAACAGGTGTTTCAGTGACTATATCATGGGCAATGGGGTTTCTGCTTCTCATGGCTAAAACATCCTTGTGTGGCTTATTGCTTTTTTCAAAGAGGTAAACTACAGTCAAATGATTATTTATTGCACCATTTTTGCAATGTGTGGAAACTCATGAGGCCTCATCAAGTTCATCAGATCAAATCAAATTTTGGTACAGTCTAGCTGAGCATTGGTCCACATGAAACGGACGTTTCCCTGTTTGTTTCTTTAGTGCAGCTGGCACATGCAGCAGACTCACTGTACAGCAGCTGCTCCGCACCTGTGCTCATTGTTGTGGACAGGACAGTGGCGGCAGCAGCGCTCTCACGTCCTTATCGGCACAGGCCAGCAGGTGCTAGATGTGATGACATAACAGCTTAACTCTAAGATAAGTTGCTTGGCACCAGGCAGCGGGCACCTCCTGGCAGCTCTGGCTCTGTGGGCTTGGCTGAATGAGAACGGCCAGTGGTCTGGAAGTGTGGGAAAGTAGGAGAGGTCAATAACACATCCAGCTGAACATTCAGCCAAGACAAACAACTTTCCCAAGTGGGAGATCAGTGTCCGTATGTGGGATAAATTCACTAAAAATGAACTGCGCCACAAATTAAACAATTTTTAAATCATTTATCACTTGCTTCTCGTGGGTGGAGTTCTTGAATTCATACCGAAATCAATGCAGCTCATGTCAGATCACCAGGAACATGTTTTGGTGCAAAACAAAATAAATAATAAAAAGATAATGCAACAGCAATTTTTTTGAGTTCTGACAACGTATTAAATTATGTTTAACTAACGAGCTACACTAGAGGAACTTAATTTGTATATAAACAAAACCAATTTGTTTGATATTCCAGCTAATTTGAATATAATTGTATAAGAGTGTTGGACCTGGAACCAAATAATAGTTTCAATAGCACATTGCCACCTTGGAATTATAAGGTTCTATCTACATTCTGAGCAGTTTTGAGATATTGAGCTTCAAAGTGTTTTGGGGTTTATAGTGATATGGGGAACAAGTCTCTTTCATATATCAGTCACAAAATGTACACAACTTAAAAAAAAAACATCACATAATGTAAATAAGTTGTCATAGAATAAGAATATGTGATTAACTCAATTTTGACAAAAATGGCATATAGAACCGTATAATTCCAAGGTGATGACATGTTAAATTGAACTTATTTAGCATGTAAATTTAAGGAATGGTAAATGGTATAATGGTAAACTCTCTAAAATGTCAAACATAACAGCATTGAACACTAACAGGTCCTTCATTTGACTAACAACACATAAAATAAAACATCATTTCAACATTTAGTCTGTTTCTGAAATTGCATACTCTGAGTAAGCACTTATTTTGAATAAATAGCCTAATTACTTCGTAATTGTAAAAAAGTATGTTTTATATAGTATGAATGTAATCCGGACGTACTACTTTTGTGCACTTGCCAGAAATAGTTCAGCATCTCGCCAGAATGGTCATCCGGGGACTTTCTGCTACTGTTTTATGAATACTGTGAATTCGGACATACATCTCTGTTCACATACTGTTTTTCGCTTACTATATACAATTTTGGATGCAGCCAATCTCTCTTTATCCAGCATAGAAATCCACTGCAGAAATGTTATAAGTTATCAGTTTACTACAACTTATTTAATAATAATAATAATAATAATAATAATAATAATAATAATAATAATAATAATAATAATAATAATTAAATCAAATCAAATCAAATCAAATCAAATAATGCAGCAAAAATTAATTTCTTCTTTTTTTTTACATGACACCATTTTCAACCAAAAACAAAAAACTTATTGTGTCATTTGGCCATTCATTTACACAACAACTGCGTTTCGGGGGCCTGGAAAGGCGAACTTTGGAAAATGGGTTTCAATGTGCAAGCTTTTGAAAATGGTACTATTATCATCTCCATGTAATCTATAAAAAAACGTGAATTAGTGAAAACCTGGCATGATTAATACAGCGTTTTTTACTCGTTTTCGTGGATCCATGTAAATGGGGATCATTTTGACAACATTGTTGTCTGTACACAAAAGAAAAACGTTTCTGTTTTTAGTACAATCGTTGTCGTGTGAACATACCCTTAGAGTGCACTGACACTCTCAGTGTGTTCCAATACATAAGACGTGCCCCCGGGTACGTTTTTGCCATGAGACCAGGTTGCAACAGTAGTTAAACCAGAAAATTTCTCTGTGAACTGCTGTTAGACAATGGAAATAACATACTGATTTTTCCTCCGGTGACAGCAGCTGGGGGCAAACATGAGCTATAGTTCACCCTGAAAGAAGCCATGATGCTACGTTTGGCAGTAAGTCAGCACTGACAGACTGTGTGCAGAAAATCTGAGAATTTTCTGAAGAAACATCAGCACAGACATGCTCTTACAGGCACATGATTTCTCTAAACACTTCAGGAAATTTAAACATTCGTATTCATAACTGACAGGCCTGTGAATTGTTCTCTCTCAAGTTCACATTTAGGCCATTCATCTGCTTTTGTTCCACAATGATCAGCATTTAAAAGGTGAAAGCTCTGCACTTTTGTTGGTGAGAGTGAAATGATCATCTGTCATTGATGGATTATCTGTAACTGCTCTTCAGTCATGAACAGGCCCAGACCGATTGTGTCCAAATGCAGAGCCATATGTGAGAGCAGTCTCCGACCAGCAGTTCCAGGTCAGCGGTCTCATGCTGCATTCAGAACTGCATGCTAGCACTACTCTTACTATTTCTGCCATAGACAGATGTGGTAAAAAAACAGTATCAGTTGTATTCTAGTATGCTGTTCCGAACATCAGAGACTGGAAGTTAGGTTGGAAATGTTCTGGTCTCAGGGTGTTTACAATTGGCAGCTACGAGTCGATTAAAATGAAATCTGATGTGACTGCTTTGTTAAGGTGGCTCATTCGATTAAGTGTGAATGCTGGCGTCTGAACCTTGTTGCACACCAAACAAGCAGACCAAAACCCACCTTTTCAGGGGGTATAGGTCCACTTCCAAACAAACTGTGGTGCGGTTTCACAGGATGTGATGTCACAAGATGCAACCCTAAAAAATGGACAGTTCGGTACAGACGCCAGAACCTGTGCAACGGAAGAATTACAACTCTTCTTGAGTTATAAGCTAATCAAAATACCACCGTGTCTAAATGCATACAACGACTGCATGTATGTGACACTGAAGACTGGCGTAATGATGCTGAAAATTCAGCTTTGCATCACAGGAATAAATTACATTTGAAAATGTATTACAATAGAAAACAGTTCTTTTATATTGTAATATTTTTTTCACAATATTTACTGTATTTTTGAGCAAATAAATGCAGCCTTGGTGAGCATTAGAGACTTATTTCAAAAACATTAAAAACGTCCCCTAACATAAATGTGTACCACAGAGGGTTAATACCAGGCCAATGGCAGGTGCTAATGGGGCCACAGAAGTCTGCATCCACACCAGTCACTAATATTATGGAGAAAGCAATGCAGCAATCAAACAGAAAGCACTACTCACTGGATTTTAAGGTCATTAAATAATTTTGGTTGGGCAGAATTGTGTTTTGACAGCTCTTTTCTGAATGTGGTGCAGAAGCTGGTGGCTTGAGGATGTGGCATATGCCATATAAAGATAGATGAAGATCGGGTATCACATTGAAATGAGTCCTCTTCTGAGAAAGACAGAATTCACAGATGAATCCAGCAGCATGCAGAGATTCCTGTGGTTTCAGTATCCCATGAATGAAAGAATTCAGAATAACCCAAACACTATAAATCTTTAGCCCTTGCTCACATCCACAGAAATCACACACTGGGATACTGGTTTGATGGTGGTATGTAGCCCAGTGAGGCACATTGATTTAAAGTAATGGAACTCCCAGGCTTAACACTCTCAGCCACTCCATTGTGTCTGTCCTTCCCCTGACCTCCAGTCACCAGCCACCTCTCACCCAAATGCACTGCAAAAGAGCCCAGGTCAAAGGTCACACAAAAAGACACTGGGGTTCCAGAGGGAGAAAGGACAGCAGAAAGCTTGCCGAAGAATTTCTCTCTTTGAACAGCGTGAAAGCGGAAAATTGTGCTTAATCTGGCAAGACGTAACCTCCGAAAAGACCACAGGAGCTCAGTGGAATATACTTGTCTAGATGATTCAGCGATCAAAGAAAATTAAAGTTGTCAGGATAATTGTTTGTCTTTCTGTGTTTCTACAGATCTAATGGGTGAATGAAATGAATAACATGACATTTTAGATGGTTGTTGGTATTCACCAAGCTTAGAAAAAAAAACTGACTGCAGTTGACCTTACAGAACTGGGCTAATAGAACTTAACATCCCACTTATAAATGTGGCAAAGAAATACAATTTCATAAAACTTCAATGGCCAATTTTCATAAACAAGGCCTATTTAAAATTTTCAGAACAAAATCAAGTTCAAAACAAAGAACAAAATCAAAAATGTTTGGTCTAAAATAAATTAAATATCATGTAGAATTACAGTAAAATTATACTTTATAAACATAAGAAGGGATAAGCCACTGGCTCAACTTACCCCCAGACTGTCGGCTCAAATTACCCCACTCCGACCATTTTATTAAACTTGTATCATCCAGCAGTTTAGAGCTAACATCATGCTAACAGTATAGCCTCATATTATAACTTCCTAAAGCACAAACACATGCGGGATATTTTTTCAGAAGAAGCATGAGTCCTTGAAAATAAAATTAAAAACCACTTTGAATATTTAACTACCTAAACACAAATTATTCCATGGGCCTCTCTCCATTACAGGGTGAGTAAAATGGTTAACTCTTCAAATATGTGTGGTCATATCACCAATTTTGTTTAAGGTTGTCTAGAAATAAGGGGTGGCTCAACTTCCCCACAGGATCAGATCATCCCGCTCTCCCCCTATTGTATTGTTAGAATAAA
>NW_015505559.1:171859-174246 GCF_001515645.1 Sinocyclocheilus grahami | reverse complement strand
ATAAAAAAAAAAAAAAAAATATATATATATATATATATATATATATAGGATTTAATGTAATTATTCTATTTTATAATTTAATTTAATATTTATATAGCTACTCATATAAAAAGAACTATGTAAAATATAAAATTACCTTATTAAAAAAATATGCAGAAAATAAAATTGGTTGATGTTTGGAACTGCTGAACAAAAAAAATAAAAATATTGTGTACTAACTGGTCCCTTATTATAATATTAATGCAATGGTTAAATACAGTGGTGTCCCAGATGGGTTGTCGTAATTCAGACTCTTTTTCCATTGTGATCAGACGGTCTGATGTCCATCTGTAGGGCTCTGAGGCAAGCTAAACAACCCTCATCCCAAGGAGAGGGTCCCATGAAGACTGCTCAAAGTTTGCAATCAAGAGTAAGAGTTTCTCATCTAATTCTTCCAAGGCAACACACTTTTATAAAGAAAACTCTCATATCCTACATCGCAATGTGTCATATTCAACACATTCCATTGGTTAACCCAAGACTAAAGGGTTCAAATGTGGCTACAATGGGATAAAAGGAACATGCAGTCATCACTGACCCTGCCAGTTGAAATTGCGTATGGGAGGTCACCAGGTTAAAGTCTTATGATTGTATTGTCATGAGTGAATCATTTGCTCTTTGTTCATACAGAGAATAAAGCAGACTGAGAGGTCACATGAATCCAGAGATCAGTGTGTGTAAGAGACTAGATTCAGCCCAGGCGTTCCTCTCCTTGTTTAGTGAAGCCATGAAGTAAAAAAAAAGAAAGAAGCTTTTAATGCAAACCTAATTACACTTGTTTGTTAATGACATTGATAAGATCACAGTGTTTGATTTGTGAATTTATATGGGTGTCCATTAATAGTCATTATTTAATCTGCAACCCAAATGCTGTCATTTGGAACACAAAAGAGAATCTTCATGCAGCAGCAGTTCATAAGAAAACAAATAACAGCACAACATGAGGGTAAACAATGACAGAATATTAATTTGGCAATTGTACTAGCAGCATTCAGGACCAGCTGTGGCGACCCCAGTGTGAGACTGTGAGCTTGTAGGATTATAATCTGTAGTGCTAAACAATTTGTTCCTATTCATTCCTCAATGCATCTCTCAGCACAGCTCATTTATCTACTTGTGGCAGGCCACTGGCTACCAGAGGAGAAAAGAAAGGCCACTTCGAGAGCTCATGAATGAGTTTTAGGCAGGGGTCTGTCAATGACATAGAGGGGCTCAATTTAGCAGGCTGGAGACACAAGCTGTCGATCTCCTGCAGAAGGCATTTGATTTATTTTTCATTTCACTCTCCACGTGACACGATATCTGCTTTAATAAAGGCATAGTTCACCCCAAAACGAAACTTCTGTCATTTACTCAACATCATCAAATTTTCTTTCTTCCATGGAAAGTTTTCACAAGTAAGCTATGTTGGCTACAATTGTTTGTATGACCATATAATAAACGTTAATGGCAATTATTGACAAGAAATGCGAGAACCATGCAGTGACATTTAATATGCTGTTTAATACGTTTTCATTGCTAATATTTGATAAATATTATATAAATATAAATTATTCTTTTGAGTCGGTTCTATCTTTTCAGCCAGTTGTTCAAATTAACGGTCTGAATCGATTCGAATTCGGTCGAACCGCTCTCTTACTGAATCATCGGTTTCTCACAGTCAGTAAAACAAACGGTATAGAGATACTTAAAGGCACAATATGTAATTTTCGCCGCTTGAGGGCGCGTATTCAAAATAAACAAAAAGACAAAGGCGTAGTTTGATGACGCCGTGACAGAGTGTGGAATCATGGGATATATCGTCTTCATCCCCACAGCCGATGCAATCCAACGGGACTCGGGCAGAAATCATGTTCATGGATGAGCTAATGATTTATTAACGGTAGAATGAAGCAGGGTGAGTCTGAAAGCCGTCGAAGCGAAACGAGGCCGCTGAACGAGCGTGACACACGGCTCGAAAGCAGCGGAGCTTTTATTATGCCACAGTCGACCGCTTCCGCTCCTTCCGGTCGTGCATATGTGGGGTAAAGCAGCGGAGCTTTTATTATGCCACAGTCGACCGCTTCCGCTCCTTCCGGTCGTGCATATGTGGGGTAAAGCAGCGGAGCTTTTATTATGCCACAGTCGACCGCTTCCGCTCCTTCCGGTCGTGCATATGTGGGGTAAAGCAGCGGAGCTTTTATTATGCCACAGTCTACCGCTTCCCCTGCTTCCGGTCATGCGTATGAGGGGTAAAGCAGCGGAGCTTTTATTAGGCCACAGACGACCTCTTCCGCTCCTTCCGGTCGTGCGTATGTGGGGTAAAGCAGCGGAGCTTTTATTATGCCACAGACGACCGCTTCCGCTCC
>NW_015505559.1:153966-171600 GCF_001515645.1 Sinocyclocheilus grahami | reverse complement strand
CTGCTTCCGGTCGTGCGTATGTGGGGTAAAGCAGCGGAGCTTTTATCATACAAGATACGTTTGAAAGTTCTGTTATAATGCTACTCTGTGCGGTCGTCACCGGTCTATTAAAACGCACAACATATTAAAGCGTCTTTGGTGTTTCCATGCTTTCTAAAGTAAAAGTAAAGGTAAAACAAAAAAAATGGAAATCGAGGGGTTATGACGTCATTGGCAGGCGACACAATGATACTATGGACACGCTCCGTGCCACTAGTTAAAATTGCTTATTGCTCTGGATTTAAACATTCTTCGAAACATTTGGGATAATGTAAGTACACAAGTCAGCAAAATATATAACACTGTTCTAGTGGTTTTTGGATATTTTAATAAAACAATCTTACATATTGTACCTTTAAGATCAGAGAACTTAACAGCACTGGATGAAGTTGATATTCACATACAAACAAAGGAAAAAGCCCACTTTTTGAGAGGTAACTTAAAAAATTCAAAAGTCTACCGCTGTGTCATGTGAACAAGCCGCCGCCATTCACACCATAAGTGTTTTTGTGTCCGCCCCCGCGCTGATTTTCGGTTGTTTTCATATGTGGACATGCGCTAGATTGATAGATGTCTTTGACCATGTCATTTCTTTGTGCCGTGTTTTAAAAGGTTTGATCGTGTCTAGAGACATCTCCGTTTTGCTAAAAGGGATAGTTCATTCAAAAATGAAAATTTTATGTTTATCTGCTTACCCCCAGGGCATCCAAGATGTAGGTGACTTTGTTTCTTCAGTAGAACACAAACTGGCAAGAAACTGAACAGTATTTATATCGTTTTTTACCTCTGATTTTCACCGCAATGTCCAAACTGTCCTGAGCACGTCCTGAGCGCGTTCTCAACAGCCGGCACCTGACGCGTCTTCTTCATGCTTTACAGCGGATCGCAGACTTATAAGTGCATTACCGGCACCTATCTCTCAAATGGACCATTGACACTCCTAATTGAGATTGTAGATAGAGTGTCAATGGTCCATTTGAGAGATAGGTGGCGGTAATGCACTTATACGTCTGCAATCCGCCGAAAAGCAAGAAGAAGAAGATGCGTCACGTGCAGGCTGTCGAGGACGTGCTCAGGACAGTTTGGACATTGCGGTGAAAATCAGAGGTAAAAAATTATATAAATACTATTCAGTTTCTTGCACAGACCGATCTTTTCGTGTCTTTACACATCAATGTATCGTCACGAGCCGCAGGGTTTAATTTGGTTTTGTTTGTGTATGTTTTCTGACTCTCAAAGCCGTGATTCCTATCCACTGACATTATATGACTGACAGATTGCAACGGTTTGAGTTAAAAATCTTTGTTTGTGTTCTACTGAAGAAATAAAGTCACATCTTGGATGCCCTGGGGGTAAGCAGATAAACATCACATTTTCATTTTTGGGTGAACTATCCCTTTAAGTCATATGTGAAGGGTCTTTATCCTCCTGTGAACCGGAAAAAAAAAAGTTTTGTGATTTTTATTTTTCATTAATTGTATTAATTTTTTATGTCATTACATTGTTTGGAGCATAAGAAACAAATGGAGAATTATTATAATTTTTTTTATATTTTATTCATATTTTATTCTATGTCCTGTGTAGAGGACGCCAGGACTAAGTTATTCAAATAAATAAATAGACATGACAAGGCATGTATAGGCAAAACCAATGTTTTATTTTTGTCATTCACCAATTAGTTTTTAGGTTTCTGGCTATTTTTAGCCAAACTTTGTACAAATATGATTCTCAACTATGTTATGAAAGATATAACAGGATGATTTGATATACTACTGTACTTTATGGAATATGTGCTTAAAATGTCCATACATTGGTTTTCCCATTCAATATAATGTATCATTGCATCTTATTTGCAAATGAATGTGTTCTTGGGGCAAACTATAATGAAAAAAAGAAGTAAAATAACTTGGCAACATTTTCATAAGAATATCTCATATTTCATAGGAGTATTGATCTATAATTTCTTTCCCTATTCCCTGTAGGATGATTTGATATACTACTGTACTTTATGGAATATGTGCTTAAAATGTCCATACATTGGTTTTCCCATTCAATATAATGTATCATTGCATCTTATTTGCAAATTATTGTTCTTGGGGCAAACTATAATGAAAAAAAGAAGTAAAATAACTTGGCAACATTTTCATAAGAATATCTCATATTTCATAGGAGTATTGATCTATAATTTCTTTCCCTATTCCCTGTGTCTCCCCAAAATGCCTGATTAATATGCTGTTTGTCCTGGTGTCCTCTACAGACGACATGTATGAAAATAATGCCCTGTTTAGTAACAAAAACTCATATTCCGATTTGAAACCCTATAACATTTTTCTGAGATGTATATTTACGACATACAATTTGAAAATTAGCCAGATTTAAAAGATAATTACAAAATGTTATCATATTTACCTGAGAGTGCTAAATTTGATCGTTCTGTCAATATCAGTCATATTTAAAGACCAAGGAGGTGAGTGTTTATGATCAAACCTCCAAACATTTGATATCTTTAAAAAGCCCCGAATGTGCTCTGTACAGGACATCCAGACTCAAAAAAGTGGCATGTAGGGTCTCGGAGAAATTCACTAAAATATAATGTCTTCTGCAAAGGACAAAATTCTAAGCCTGGGTCCCAGGAGGTTATGAAAGTGCGTAATAGTTATAGTTATAGGCCTGTATAATATAGATCAATGGCCTTACAAGAAAATGTAAACTTCTCTCACAGTTGAATTTTTAACATGAGTATATATTTAAGCAAAAATTTTAGTGATGTTTATGCAAAACTAATGACACACTAGTGATGCATCTAAAGGAATAACAGAGGCAAGATTTTCAATAATTAACGATTTAAGTATCTGACTGAAAACTATTATGCCGTCAGAAGTTTTGGAAGGTTTGGACTACTTTTAAGATACTTTTATTGCATGATTATTTACTATTATTATTATATTTTTTCAGTTTTACAGCACATGCCTCATTCACTTTCATCGTATGGAGAACATCGGCCAAGATGTTCTTCAGAAAGTCTCCTTTTGCATTCCACAGAAGACAGAAATTCATACAGGGTTTGGAACAACATGTGGGTGAGTAAATGATGACACAATTCAAGCGAATATTTAATCGATAAACCTCAAACTCTCAGACAAATTCCCCACATTGGTTTGGACAGATTCTGAGGGTTAGATGTTATATTGAAATGGGTGAGTGTGGGAGTGTGCGTTTCATTTGGAATCTACACCCTTTCATTTAGACAAGTATGTGACTTTCACTGCAGTCTTGTGAAAGAGCACAACTTTACTGGATGCTCTCTCCTCTCACAACACTCACAGCTCATCTTTATCTCTCAGAGGTTTGATTTGTCTGGTATGAATACACATCAGGCCAAATGTAGGATAATAGTGACCAGTAATAGTAATTGTACTTCAGACTCATCATATGCACAACACGTGCTGGTTAACTGGACCGTTACTAAAGACTCCAAAATTCTTCATTGAGTGCAGGATTAAAAGAGGGCGTTTTGGACAGTTTTAGCCAGGAGCAGCGTCACACTGTCAATGGTCATCTGTCAATACTCACTCATTAGACCTGCACCAACTTTCACTCAAGGCTAATTTTGAACGTTATGTGAAAAAATGCTAAGCTGTGAAGGCAATAGTACTGGACACGACCAACAAGTTGACTTTAGAATGAGCTTGAATGTTTTATTATATTTTATTTATTCAATTCAATTTACATTTATTTGTATAGCGCTTTTCACAATACAAATCGTTGCGAAGCAGCTTCACAGAAAATGAAAAATTCTACATTACGTTTAGTAGTTTATCAGTGGTGACTATGTCACTGGTAAGGTGATGTCCATGTGGCAGATATGTACAGAAAAAAATCAGTTAGTCAATGACATGTATTCAAACAAACGGTGAACACTATTAACTGCAATGATTATATGTTGTGATCAAACTTATAGGAACATTTGGTAGTTCTGTATGTTGGTTCAGGGTTGGCATCACCTGAGGTCCTTGGAGGGGTTGGCATCATCTCTTCTCATCATCAGGTGTTCGGTCATCTCAGATCTTCATAAGGGCTGGATCCAGACTGAAGCTTGAATAATTCCTAGTAACCTCGGGATTCCCATTCCATGGCAGAAACAGAGAAGTAAAATTATTGCAAATGTAACATTAAGTCCTTTTTATTTTGTATGTTATTTAATTTGGCTTGAGATAGAATAAACCATAAGGTTTTGAGGTTTGGGACATGAAACTAAACCTTTGACCATACTGAACACAAGCTTGAACAATATTTTATTTTGTTTTGTTTATTTTATTGTTTTACTAATTGACTTGAGACAGAATAAACTGAGATTTTAGGATTTAGGACACAAAGCTACACTCTTAAAAATAAAGGTTCTTTTCTGGCATCTGTGGTTCCATGCAGAACCTTTAATATCCATGGAACTTTTCCATTGTACAAGTTTTTCATTTATTTATTTCATTTGTCTTATTTATTTAATTATTAAGTCCTTCTGATTATTTAAATAATTTTCACACTAAGAATTTTTTTTTAAGAGCTCTTTACAATTTTCTTTTGGTGACCAAAAATGTTTCTTATGTTGCTTCTCTATGAAAACCCCCTTTTGGAACCTTTATTTTATTTAAAGGGGTCATATGATGTTGCTAAAATTAACATTATTTGGTGTATTTGGTGGTACTTTCACAACGAAACACACGGCGGCCTTGAGTGAGCGGAGGCTGGCGGGCTTGCGGCAACCACATGTGATGACCCCGGGCTGGACTCCGCTTCGTCCACGGTGAAAGCCGATTCGACGATCCCCAGCGCGAAGTTGATGTATTTCCTCAGCAACCAGCACGGATCAGCTCCAGGCATGACGAAGCAGATATCGTCCTCTTTTGGAAGACCAAACAAAGTAGTTTCACTTTCACAACGAAACACACAGCGCCTTCACGACATGGTGACGGCGGCAACAACAATACTACAGCGAGAATAAAAGTTACGCCTTCTTTCTTTGCGTGAACATCTGGGGCGGCATTATGCAAATCTTCCCACATCGTGATGTAGACATGTGGGGGCGTGTTAGAACGAGCCGTTTTAGGTAGGTGTGGTTAACTCTTAACTTTTATAAAGAATATCTCTTTGGATTTGAGACTTTAGTCTTTGCAACTTTACAGATCTTCTTTATGCACCAAGAGCTTATAACACATCGCATCATATGACCCCTTTAATGCAGTTTTTATTGACTTTTTCATAAACACTTATTCTCACAACAACAGAGATTACAGTGATCATACGACATAAATCATTAACCAACATTAGGTTGCTACAGTATGTATTTTAGGGGTGTAAGTTAGAAATGTATCACAATTAACATCGACAATAAACTTATGCTGTAAAGCAGAGGTTAATATAATTCACATTAAAATATACCTCGATCGAGCAGTTTGATCCTCCTCTGTTATATTTTTAATATCACCCTGCCCAACAAATTATTTGAAGGGGCTGGAATTTTTATTTTTAGGAGTGTAGGCCACAGCTTTGACCACGTTTAGCTCAAGGATTAACCTGAACAATGTTTTTTGATTTTAACTAATATAAAAAGAAGCACATTTCATTTTATTTTATTTTGCCAGTGTGCTTATAAGGCAGAGTTACATTTTGGGGTTGAAGTCACATTTGATAATTGCATTGAAAGGTCTGCTTTCAGTCCATGTCTGTGTCAAGACACCTAAGGCCCTCAGCATCTGCACGCCTGCAGGGGTGAGTGGGAAGTGACCTTGTCATATTACTGCCCACCTCAGTGCAGTGAGTAACAGCCATGTGCAGAGCTGGTTCTTCTCATACAAGAGAGACAAATGCTCAGTCTTTCCACTGCTGCTTCTCCAGATACAGCACTTGCCCTGTTCCAACTTGCCCTGATTTATGAGTCGTGTGTAATATTTCCACAGCACAAATGACACCGCATGTACACAAGGTGGGCGGAAGATTATCAATAGAGTAAAGAAGAGTCCGCCGATTCAGGAATAATGCCTAGAGGCCGTAAAGGCAGTTATAGGGAAATTAACAGTGTTGGTGCTGTGACATGCAGGATGCAGGTGTAAGATTCAGAAGATTTAACATTCTGAAATGTGTAAGACATAAATATTAAAGTCCACATTATGACATATTGTCTCCATATTCATCCCTGTATATCTTAGCGGCCTCATTCAGCAGAGTCATTTTCAGGAGTCACAGTGACCGTTTCAAATAATGTAAAAATGTCTCTGGCAATCACATGATGCTGTGATCTGCGCAACATGACCTGCAGGCATGCAGAACGGAGTGCAGGGATAAACGTGGGCACAGTGTTTCCTAATACTGAAGTTACTCTAGGACAGGACATGCTGACTTTATTATAGTGCATGTTACTTCAATAAATAAGGAGCTGCTTGTGTTATATTTACTCTCTGCTCAATGAACTGGGCACGATGGCACCGGCTTTGTGTTTCTTTAAATATCAGGAAATGCAAATAGACATATTTCCATACTTAATTTATACTTAAATAGTTGGATTTAAACATCAATTAAATCATGATGAAATCTGAAAATTCTACTTAAAATCAACATAAAATTAAAACTGACCTTATGTAGCCTGTTTTCCTAATACACATTCATGGTTTTATTATGCACAAAATAACTTCATTCAGAGCTGTGTGCCCTGTTTAACTTGTATAAATATTTTCTCTCAGTTTCCGATGGTGCATAGGAATTATTTGCATGTGCAATAGGTGCATGCTTTCCTTTACCTTTATCTTTTTTCAAGCTCTTCACCTTTCGGAAACTTTTTTTGGTCTACGCACCTCAGTTGGATTATTTTGAAGGCGTTGTGAGTCTCCGGCTGCTTCTCTGCTTTCCTTTACCCCCATATAAATCAAGTACTGAAATTATGGGAGGTGAAACCCAGTGTATGGACTGTGAAAAAAGCTCAGTCGATTTAGGTTAACATGTTCTTCCAGGTTAAAGTTCATAACACGGTAGGTCATTGTGTAAATGCTGATGTCAGAGATCTCCTGCAGGAATGCACATGAGCAAAGGGAGTGTGTGCCCTGAATGATAGAAGCAGAGATACTATCAGAAACAGCCCCTTCCATCTCTATGACACATCAACGTCTTGTTAAAATATGACTTGTTATGGAACAATCTGGCATAATGCATAATTTACTTTCTCCTGGGAGAAAGGCAATACTTTAAATGAAATGGTGGTGGTGACTGTGGGAACATCAGGTACGTCAACTTACAGACATCAGTTCAGTGAAAAATACCATCAAGATAGTATTTTCCATGTTGAAAAGATTAATTTGTAGTTGCCTATAGAAGATCCACACAGAATGTTTTGTTTTGCAAAAACAATGTTTGCAAAGCAAAACACAAAAAACAAAACCAAACACACACACACACACAGAAATGCAGTTTATAACAAAAAAGTTTCAACATTTTTAACTTTAGTGTACATAGTGTTGTCGTGTACCCCAGGGGTCTTCAACAAACAAACACACACACAAAAAAAAACAGAAAAAAATAAATCAAGATGCATTTAAGAGCTAAGATTTAAGAACAAATAAGTTACTAAAACAAATACATTTCTAAATTTGACTCTAGTTTACAGAGTTATTGGGTGAAACCAAACAAACAAACACAAATATATAAACAAAACAAAACAAAACAAAACAAAAGGCGCTTTTAAGATCTTGAGAAACAAATACTTTTGACTCATGTCTTCCACTGAAAAACAAATTGTAAAACATTTCTAAACTTTTGAGGCTAGTGTCTTCAAAAACAAAACAAAAACAAACAAAACAAAGACAAGAAAAAAAATACTATCAAAATGTTTTAACATCACGAATGCAGTTTATAACAAAAAAGTTTCAACATTTTTAACTTTAGTGTACATAGTGTTGTCGTGTACCCCAGGGGTCTTCAACAAACAAACACACACACAAAAAAAAAACAGAAAAAAATAAATCAAGATGCATTTAAGAGCTAAGATTTAAGAACAAATAAGTTACTAAAACAAATACATTTCTAAATTTGACTCTAGTTTACAGAGTTATTGGGTGAAACCAAACAAACAAACACAAATATATAAACAAAACAAAACAAAACAAAACAAAAGGCGCTTTTAAGATCTTGAGAAACAAATACTTTTGACTCATGTCTTCCACTGAAAAACAAATTGTAAAACATTTCTAAACTTTTGAGGCTAGTGTCTTCAAAAACAAAACAAAAACAAACAAAACAAAGACAAGAAAAAAAATACTATCAAAATGTTTTAACATCACGAGAAACCAATACATTTCTAACAAATAATTTAGCATAAACATTTGACTAGTGTACATAGTTTGTTGCCGGGGTTTTCTACAGCACAAATCAAGTGATGAAATGCTGAGTGACGATTCATTTGCATCAAGCAGCAGTGAAAGGCCATTATGCAGCTGTGGACGGAGACTGGACTCAGTGCTGGGAAAATGAGAGTTGTGGGTCAGCGTGGGCCAGCTGGACACAGACACACACCCACAGGCACTGAACATCCTGCTAAACTAATCAGCATCCCTCACACGCTGTTGTAACGGGGCTGACGAGACGTGAGACGTGCAGATCCATATGCAAAGCTTTATTTGGAGAAGACAGAGACATGGTCATCAGACAGGCAGGGTAATCAGTGGCAACCAGGAATATGGCGGGCAAGACACAAGAATAGTCACAGGGCTAACGTGGGTCGACGGTAGGCAGACAGAGTCACAGGGGCAAGGCTAAGGGGAGAAGTCCAGGGGAGTGATATGAAACAGCTGGGTGCAATCAGTGTAAACAGCTGTGTGCAATCCGTGCTGAGTGCAATCAGTGCAATGCATGATGGGAAATGTAGTCCGGGGTGATGTGCAACAGTGTGTAGTGCGAGAGTCAATGAAATTGGAAGTTCATGGACCGGATTCGTGACAGCTGTAGAGTACAACACATCCTCCAAACACACAGCCTCACACCCATCTGACATAATCCAGTGACGAAAGAGCACAAGAATGATGAGAAGAGAAGGAATCCCTCAATACGATGTAAAAATATACTATCTAGACCAACATCCGGGAAATTTAAATGGACAGTTCACTTAAAAATGACAAATCTGTCATCATTTACTCACTCTCATATCCATCCAAACTTGTATGACCTTTTTGAAGAACCTGCATGCAGCTGTTTGTCATTCTCAATCCTTTCAGGATTTCAAAAAAACTAATATAAAGTAAATAATGACATGATATTTTTTGTGTGTGTAAACTACTCCTTTGACGGTGACAGAACAAACTCAGAAACACAAGGCTGATTGAATGTTGCTAAGGAGATTTATAAACCAAGTCAGACGCAGTCCAAGACATCTGGACACGTTTGCATCCCATGTGACAGCAGCGCTTGTGGAAGCTGCAGTGTTTTGGCAGAGTAAAGCAGCAGTTGAGGGTGAATTGCAGGGCTGGAATCTGCTTCCCCTCTCCAGCCTCTGCAGCACTGATCTGAGAAACAAAAGAGATGAAGATCCGGTGTCCAATCTTATCCATCATGCCCCATAGCCTCACACTGAACCCGTGGCACCTTGTTGGTCTTGATGGATGAGGTCAGTTGGACCCTGAATATTCATATTCTCCTCTTTCACACCCCCACGGGGGCGAACAGGACAGATCCAGTCTTTAGACCAAGGGGAACGGCATTCCTGCATGGACTTGGTTCAGAGAAATGATGGATGACACAGTTCAAAATACGCATACTATCACACAAACGCTGGACTCATTAGTTTGAATGAAATTAGAGAATACTTGAGCAATAAGCTATGAGAAACTGTGCTATATCGACCAATTGCAATATGAAAAGCATATTTTGAGAGGATCAAGTGTTAATGGCAGTCTAGTGCTGACAGGATATGCATACTAAAAAACACACACACACACACACACACACACACACACACACAGGTTTACATTTGGGAAAAGTGGGGACATCCCATAGGCGTAATGGTTTTTATACTGTACAGACCGTATATTCTATTGCCCTTTACCAACCCTACCCCTAAACCTACCCCTTACAGGAGACTTTGTGCTATTTCAGATTTTCAATACACTCCATTCTGTGTGATTTATAAGCGTTTTGAAAAGTGGGGACATGGGGTAATGTCCTGAAAAGTCACCTTCTCCTTGTAATACCTATGTCATACCTTTGTTATTATATAAATTTATGTCCTCATTTGTCACAAAAACGAGTACACACTCACACACACACAGAGCAGCAGCAGACTGTCGTAATCCTGACCCAATAGCCATGTCAGATATAGTCAGAGTTGACACATCTCCTCTATGCCCTGACACCTGGCTTCATATACTTTCTCATGGAAAACCCCTTACATGAACATTTCCCAAGAATTCCTCATTGTCCGATAATGGAAAATGAGACAACAGCTGACAGACTGTTAAATATACACTCATCCCAGACTTGCCAAAGTGCTGTCTTCATTTATTCACTAGTGCTGCTCTTTTCCATATAACAAAAATTCATAGTGAACCCAGTACCATAAAACTAGTACTATTAATTAAAAATCTTCGCGTTCTCACTTTTCATTCATGTTCAGATTTGAACGTCACCAATTTATTTATTGTACTGTAACTAAATACAATGTGCAGGTCTGAATATGTGGAATGGATAAATTCACTGAATAAAGTCCCATTCTCACCAAGGAAGATAACTATAACAATAACAATAAAGATACAGTTTTAAAAATGATAATAAATTTAGAAGAATAGCGGAGTCCACACCATAAATATAATGTAACAGATGAACGATAACGTTAGAATAATTTTCAAAATGATTTTTTTCCACCTGTTTAACAACTGATAAAAACATTGGGTAACACTTAATTTCGATAGTCCACTTTAGACATTCTATTAACTATAAGTAACTTTGTAACTACATGTCAACTACATGTCAACTAGCAGTTAGTAGAGTATTAGTAGACTGAAATGAAAATATCTTCTAACAATTTCTTTGTCAACATTCTACTAACCATAAACCTACCCTAACAGTCTACTCAGTTAGTAGACATCTAGTTGCAAATGAATGAGAATTAGTTGACATGTAGTTGACATGTAGTTACAAAGTTACTTATAGTTAATAGAATGTCTAAAGTGGACTATCGAAATAAAGTGTAACCAAACAATGACAGCCAATCAGAATCCATTCTTCTTTAAAGAGCTCGAGCATTTAAAGTGGCAGATGATAAAACTTCAGCGTGTGCTTAAAATAAACAAAACATTATCATACGCTGGTGTGGATGCTGATATAGTTATCTTTACAGTTAACTTTACAGCAATCCTAACAACTTAAATGTGGCCTGTTCATTGAAATATAATACAAAAAAAACATACAGTATGTCTACGAAACTAATATCATTAAGTGCTCACTGGGGTTTCTTGACTCTTCAAAAATCCTTCTTTTGTGCAAGAAAAAATTAGTTAAGGTGGGATCTGTTTGCTAACCAATAGCACACAGTGGTGTATTTAGAAAACCTATCTAAACCATGTCATGTTGCTAGTGGTGCAGAAATTATATTCTTCATCTTGAAACAACAAAAATCAAGCTAGGCTCATTGGAAAAATGTGCCTCTACCTACATACCTATACATTCAATTGACTGCAGTTTCCAGTTGAAATGATCACTAGGGGCAGAAAAACACGACCAAATTTGATTAATTTTCCCTTTAATTGTGATTGCAGGGGCGGATTATTGATTTATCAAACACTTATTTTTTGCACGGTTCCTTGTATGTTATGACCTCAAAACACTTTCAACATAGTGCATGATTTGTAACTAGTACATTTTGACGTTTGCATCACATAACCAGCTCCGTATGTATGGCTTTTTTGACATAGTAAACTTGCTCTGTAGCTCACCTGGTACAACATTGCACATGCAATGTGGAACGCTCAAATACGAGTCGTGTAAATGTAAGTCACTTATAGACTCAAATTTCACCTTGAAAGTGTCTGGAAATGTGCAAGAAGCAATGCAATATTTTGCAAAAACAAAAGCACATTTTTCTTATGAGCCTGGGTTGACAAATATGGAGTGCGGAGCCACACTTTTAAGTAGCTGAAAGCATTTTCAAATTCTGTGGAAACTTTCTATGGCCTCAGATCCCATGTGCTAAATAGCTGCTTCCTCTTTCCATCCCTCTGTCCAGTATCAGCGGCATCAGGAAGCTTGTTAGCAAAGGCACATGTTAGTCAGACTAGCCTCATCAAATACTGGCAAACAAAGGGAACAGTCACGCTCCCGCATGTGCGTTTGTGTAAAGTGTTTATTAGCATACTCCTATTTATTGTGTGTGCGCATTAGTAGCTTTAAATAGTGGACGGTGTTCATGCGAAGGTCACATTCCTCCAGGCATGAGCGTGTGATGAGTTTGATGATTGCACAACTACTGTATGAAACTGTGTCATCACAAATCCAACATAGATCAATCCACACCTCCTCCCCCAGTTAATACTACATGAAAAACAGCGCCTGAAGGAACCAAATATAACACATACAACATTCAAGAAGCAAATCCATTGTACTTATGCTTCAAATAACTGTGTTTTGCTGGGGAAATTACATAATGTAGGGATTGACATCACAAATGTTGTTACCACGCAGATTAAAGGTGGTTATTTGAGGCGCAGGTGGGTGTTTTGACATCTGCTTGAGGAACATGAAAGAAATGAAGACTTTGTGTTGTTGCCTGAACAAAACCACTGCATGAATAGCTACATATCACAGAGGAAATAAACATTTACCCGCAGCTATCAGCACACTTCTGAGAAGTCTAGACACTTGATCTTTTCTTTGTTTCAAGTACTAGGTCAAATCACACAAGCAGGTCTTCTGGAGGTGAATTCGTCACCTGTAGTTGATCTGTCATTACACCAGCAGAACACAGCAGTCAGTGGTCGGACATCACAAGGAAACACATAATGGAAATCATTAACAACTGACGTTTCTATCAGCTTTAGCACTTATTTGATTGTGAGGGTTCAGGATGAGGGCATTTCTGCTTTTAGCTATGTCTATACAACACCATTTAAAATTTTGGGGTTAGTAATATATATATATATATATAAGAAGCGCCTGAAGGAACCAAATATAACACATACAACATTCAAGAAGCAAATCCATTGTACTTATGCTTCAAATAACTGTGTTTTGCTGGGGAAATTACATAACGTAGGGATTGACATCACAAATGTTGTTACCACGCAGATTAAAGGTGGTTATTTGAGGCGCAGGTGGGTGTTTTGACATCTGCTTGAGGAACATGAAAGAAATGAAGACTTTGTGTTGTTGCCTGAACAAAACCACTGCATGAATAGCTACATATCACAGAGGAAATAAACATTTACCCGCAGCTATCAGCACACTTCTGAGAAGTCTAGACACTTGATCTTTTCTTTGTTTCAAGTACTAGGTCAAATCACACAAGCAGGTCTTCTGGAGGTGAATTCGTCACCTGTAGTTGATCTGTCATTACACCAGCAGAACACAGCAGTCAGTGGTCGGACATCACAAGGAAACACATAATGGAAATCATTAACAACTGACGTTTCTATCAGCTTTAGCACTTATTTGATTGTGAGGGTTCAGGATGAGGGCATTTCTGCTTTTAGCTATGTCTATACAACACCATTTAAAATTTTGGGGTTAGTAATATATATATATATATATAAGAAATTATTCTAGCCAGTGTGAAATTAACACTTTTATACAGCAAGGGTACATTAAAATGTTTCCTGAGCATCAAATCAGCATATTAGAATGATTTCTGAAGGATCACGTGACATTGAAGTCTTGAGTAATGATGCTGAAAATTCACCGTAGGAATAAATTACATTTTAAAATATTCAAACAGAAAACAACCATTCAACAAGTTATTTTAAATGGTAATAATATTTCACAATATTACTGTATTTGCAGTATTTTCTGTCTTCAAATAAATGTAGCCTTGCATATTTATTGTTCATTTAAAGGTGGGGTAAGTGATTTCTCGTAGCCAATGTTGACTAACACACGTTGTTACTCACCTATCGAGAAGAAACAAAGCAACCTTGGCGTCCGATCGCGGGCATTCCCGCTCCTTGAGTTCTCTCCAGCACTGGAAAAGAAAGCTGATCCGATATTTACACGGGTCCTACTTCTTGCCTTATCGGAAGCCTTCTTTTGTTCCATTGAAGTTTTCCTCTTTTATTTTTTTTATCCGCCACCTCTATCTTTCTGTCGCTCGGCTCGGCTAATGTCCGTCCTGTGCACTGAGTGCTCTCTCCTCCACATCATGAGTAGACACGCCCCTAACTGCTGATTGGCTACAAGTTTGTTTTGGTACTCGGCCCGACTAAGTTTTCTAAAGCGCTTTTGAAAAAAATACATACCCCACCTTTAATCTGTTAACATGTATTCATTACACCATTCTACATCCAAAATAGACCACATCAAAATCAAAAGATATGAGGAAGACAATAATATACTCATTCAGCAGCAATTAATAAGTCGAAGTCAAATTTACAAGACATGTTGGCGGTAACAAAATACAATTAGACCTGATGAGTAGTAAATGAGGTCTGTATGGGTGAATTAAGTGCAATGATTCATTTATTCACTTAGGCTGGAGTCTTGGCATGCAATTCCAGTAAACGCTCGGCTCGGCTAATGTCCGTCCTGTGCACTGAGTGCTCTCTCCTCCACATCATGAGTAGACACGCCCCTAACTGCTGATTGGCTACAAGTTTGTTTTGGTACTCGGCCCGACTAAGTTTTCTAAAGCGCTTTTGAAAAAAATACATACCCCACCTTTAATCTGTTAACATGTATTCATTACACCATTCTACATCCAAAATAGACCACATCAAAATCAAAAGATATGAGGAAGACAATAATATACTCATTCAGCAGCAATTAATAAGTCGAAGTCAAATTTACAAGACATGTTGGCGGTAACAAAATACAATTAGACCTGATGAGTAGTAAATGAGGTCTGTATGGGTGAATTAAGTGCAATGATTCATTTATTCACTTAGGCTGGAGTCTTGGCATGCAATTCCAGTAAAGTATGTAATGGCAGCAGATGTTTTCAAGTGATTTACATATACAGTATCTCACAGAAGTGAGTACACCCCTCACATTTTTGTAAATATTTTATTATATATTTTCATGTGACAACACTGAAGAAATGACACTTTGCTACAATGTAAAGTAGTGAGTGTACATCTTGTATAACAGTGTAAATTTGCTGTCCCCTCAAAATAACTCAACACACAGCCATTAATGTCTAAACCGCTGGCCACAAAAGTGAGTACACCCCTAAGTGAAAATTTCCAAATTGGGCCCAAATTAGCCATTTTCTCTCCCCGGTGTCATGTGACTCATTAGTTTTATAAGGTCTCAGGTGTGAATGGGGAGCAGGTGTGTTAAATTTGGTGTTATCGCTCTCACTCTATCATACCGGTCACTGGAAGTTCAACATGGCACCTCATGGCAAAGAACTCTCTGAGAATCTGAAAAAAAGAATTGTTGCTCTACATAAAGATGGCGTAGGCTATAAGAAGATTGCCAAGACCCTGAAACTGAGCTGCAGCACGGTGGCCAAGACCATACAGCACAGGGCTGGACTGGGACAAAAAAGCGGCCCTGTCATTTTTTGGTCCAGGCGGCCCACCACCACTTTGATATATATATATATATATATATATATAAAATTTGACTGGTAGTGTATGTATGTATGTGTCACACTCAGGGGCTTCATGCACTCATGATTTTTGAGGGGGCACAAGTGTGTGTGGGGGTCTGGGGGGTTCGTCATGCTTGTCATGTGACACAGCAGCCACCATAGCACTGTATAACTGATATAGTTTATAACTGTTTTATTTTATTTTTTTCCTTTTTATTCGAAATATTTCCAAACGTGTATCAGGAAATATCTCGATTCTCAAACATGTGTAAGTAAATGCGTTTTTGTGGCCAGCGGTTTAGACATTAATGGCTGTGTGTTGAGTTATTTTGAGGGGACAGCAAATTTACACTGTTATACAAGCTGTACACTCACTACTTTACATTGTAGCAAAGTGTAATTTATTTAGTGTTGTCACATGAAAATATGTAATAAAATATTTACAAAAATGTGAGGGGTGTACTCACGTCTGTGAGATACTTTATGTGTGAACATGTATGCTGTGTTCTGCCCACACACAGGCACAGTGGATCCACTCAGGGTCTGTTCCAAAACCTAGTGTGCTGCCTTGCTGTTTACAGCCTACATACACAGCCTAACTGAAATGAAACCTCTTAAATAATGTTGCTGCTTGTGTGAAGGCTCAACTCACAATTGATTTCAAAGGAGTTTGGCATTAGCATGATGCTAATGTCATGATAATCGAATAAGCATAAAATGTCTCAGCACACAAATAGTAAATGAAACAGTCAATTTTAATTAGACATTATAGGACTGTCTTCTCCTGAAATGAAACAGATGATGCTGCCTTACAATTTGACCAAGAGAAAGTGTTTTGGAAGAGCCTTTCTGTCGGGAGGGCACCTGTGATGCCTTGAAATGCTCCCTAAAGTCCAAAGTATACTTCAGTTTTTATGGGTACACTAGAGTTTGTGTACAGTGCATGTGACATACATTTCATCATTTGCATAGTATGTGCGTACTGTACACACGCAGTCACGTTTTTCTAACCGCGCAGCACTGGCCCGATGCGTTCACTGTCAAAAAACAAATGAAAGAGACAGAATAACAAACTACTGGAGACGCAACAACAATAGATGCCCATGCTGACAAGTGCTTACGTGAGGGGGTTAAGAAATACTTTCAAATTTAGTTTAAAATAGTATCAAGACATTTTTATTGCACATAACTTCTGGAGAGAAATGGTGCAGACACTAGAGAAGTATGAATCTTTCCAGTGCACACATATTGACCGCCTGTGTTTGTGCACGCTATCAAAGAGAGTATATTTTGAAAGACTGCTCGACTCTACGTATACGCCAACCATTTGTGTCAAAACTGAAGTATACTGTGAGTTTAAGTAGGCAGCTCAGTAGGTTCTGGAAGAGATCGTCAGTGTTTTCAGTAGAAACATGCAGTAGAACATTCCTTCTACCTGCTGGCTCTCCAAAGTTCAACTTATCACACTGGCCAGATTCTATAAATTACAGTTCCACTTTCTCCTCTGCAACATCTCGGGAGTGTGGCGTAACTGGAGCCAGGGGCTGGATTCCTCAGCTCAGTGTGAGGGGCAGGGTGGCAGGCCGGGCGTCAACGGGTCCAGCGGACAGGAAGGAAAAAAACTTGACATAGATGGAGCACTTGGAAATCATGCATCTCAGAGGAGTTTGCGCAAGCAGTGAACAAGCACATGCAGTCAGGTGGACGACATTCCACACTCAACACTGCTAACATGAGCAGAGCAGAGGTCAGGACAGGAAGTCCAAGAAAAAAATGTTGACTCATAAACACAGGATGCACAGAAGAGTATACATTTCTGCAGT